>NC_137910.1:27415315-27447815 GCF_963457725.1 Sprattus sprattus
CATACAAGCATTTGTTTTGGTTAGGGACAAATCCCTTTAAGAGCTACTCTTCCCTCTTTGTTCCTCGTTTTGAAATAACCTGGCTCGCTGATCTGCAGCCCAGACCCCACTGCACTCATCTGCATCTGAGGCACACACGTACACACACTCGGAGACACAAACACACACACACACACACTCACGTACACACACTCGGAGACGGTTTGCCCTAGGAACAGACAGACGGCCATTCAGACGGCCCACACTGCCCTGCAAACACTGCAGCATGATGCTAGAAGTGAATGACTGCTGCTGCCTTCAGCTGGGCATTAGAGATTTAGACATGATTCAAGATGTTATATACACATGTGGACCTGCCATGAAGGAATAATGCAGCACAGACAAGAATAATGATGTGGTTTAAACATGACACCACGACAGATGATCAGCTAATGGAGATCAATCCAGCCTATATGGTGCCTCCTTCTGATAGAAACAGATGATCAGCTAATGGAGATCAATCCAGCCTATATGGTGCCTCTCTCTGATAGAAACAGATGATCAATCCAGCCTATATGGTGCCTCCTTCTGATAGAAACAGATGATCAATCCAGCCTATATGGTGCCTCCTTCTGATAGAAACAGATGATCAGCTAATGGAGATCAATCCAGCCTATATGGTGCCTCTCTCTGATAGAAACAGATGATCAATCCAGCCTATATGGTGCCTCCTTCTGATAGAAACAGATGATCAGCTAATGGAGATCAATCCAGCCTATATGGTGCCTCCTTCTGATAGAAACAGATGATCAGCTAATGGAGATCAATCCAGCCTATATGGTGCCTCTCTCTGATAGAAACAGATGATCAATCCAGCCTATATGGTGCCTCTCTCTGATAGAAACAGATGATCAGCTAATGGAGATCAATCCAGCCTATATGGTGCCTCCTTCTGATAGAAACAGATGATCAGCTAATGGAGATCAATCCAGCCTATATGGTGCCTCTCTCTGATAGAAACAGATGATCAATCCAGCCTATATGGTGCCTCCTTCTGATAGAAACAGATGATCAATCCAGCCTATATGGTGCCTCCTTCTGATAGAAACAGATGATCAGCTAATGGAGATCAATCCAGCCTATATGGTGCCTCTCTCTGATAGAAACAGATGATCAATCCAGCCTATATGGTGCCTCCTTCTGATAGAAACAGATGATCAGCTAATGGAGATCAATCCAGCCTATATGGTGCCTCCTTCTGATAGAAACAGATGATCAGCTAATGGAGATCAATCCAGCCTATATGGTGCCTCTCTCTGATAGAAACAGATGATCAATCCAGCCTATATGGTGCCTCTCTCTGATAGAAACAGATGATCAGCTAATGGAGATCAATCCAGCCTATATGGTGCCTCCTTCTGATAGAAACAGATGATCAGCTAATGGAGATCAATCCAGCCTATATGGTGCCTCCTTCTGATAGAAACAGATGATCAGCTAATGGAGATCAATCCAGCCTATATGGTGCCTCTCTCTGATAGAAACAGATGATCAATCCAGCCTATATGGTGCCTCTCTCTGATAGAAACAGATGATCAGCTAATGGAGATCAATCCAGCCTATATGGTGCCTCTCTCTGATAGAAACAGATGATCAATCCAGCCTATATGGTGCCTCTCTCTGATAGAAACAGATGATCAGCTAATGGAGATCAATCCAGCCTATATGGTGCCTCCCTCTGATAGAATGTGAGGAATCTGATCAATGTGCACAGAAAGGACACAAAGATGCCCCTCCCCAGGGCCCCTCCATTGGGCCAATGTCACTTCATGCTGGCCAATCACATGGGATCCCTTCACACATGTTTGCCAATCACATGGGCTCCCTTGACACATGCTGGCCAATCACATGGGCTCCCTTGACACATGCTGCCCAGTGCAGAAATAGCCCTCCCCTCCCTGGGCTTCTGATTACATGAGCCACCTCCTTAAGCCTCGGCCTGGCTTGGCTTGGTCTGGCCCCCGTGTAGGGCTAGCAAGACAGAGAGGATCCCCCATTGGCCAGAGGGACAATTTGTCTTCCAGAGGCCGGATATAGAAGCAGGCTCATTTAAGGTGACAAGTGAAAATGACTGCAGAGCCCCCCGCCCCCCCCCCTGCCACAAGCCCAGAGGGGGGCTCTGCCACCTTAGGAGCGGGCACCAGACTCAACACACTACAGCACACTGCACTCAGTCTCAACAGAATGTCACCAACATGCACCCCGCACCCTCGGCAGCACGGGGAACAATAATCAGAGAAAATCTGCATGCAATGGAGAATAACAAAGCAGAGAAGTTACTGATGGTCCATTTCACATAGTGGCTGACTGTAGTACTGGTCCATTAAGGCCCGGTATTCAATCAGGGGGCGTACTTCTGGATCTGCCTAATTAATGTTTATGAAAGCAATCGGGAGGAACATGGCTGCTGCTGCTGCTGCTGCTGCTGCTGCTGCTGGAGGGCAGAGGGCAGAGTGCTGTGTGAGCAGGAGGTCAGCAGGAGCTCCACAGAGCGTGGGCTGGGGAATCTGCCCCCCCACCAAAAGAATAAGTGGGGGAGAGGGGTTGGGATCGAGAAGGGGGAAAAGAGAACCGCGGCTAGGCAGACATATCAGTGATTGATTTAGGCCAAGGCACCATCACTAAAATAAGAGTGATTTAGCACCTACAAGGGCAGTGGACAAATACAAGCTCTGCTGGGAGGCTAAAAATAAACATGGCCGTTTCATTTCCCCTAAGTATCCGGCTGCTGCGTGCGCTCCTCACTTAAGAGAGAAAACACTGGGACGCTGCCCATTGGTTCCTCCCTCTAATTAAACAAACAGCGTGACACCAGAATGTTCTGGACTGCCTCCAACATTCAGAGTGTGCATAAGGCTTAGCAGCTATAGGTATGTCTGTGTTCCTAAAACATGAACTCCAGCACAATAAAACCTTGCGTCTCTCTCGGTCTTGATGCAAAGCATGCAGAATGCTGTGTTGCACCTTTATGATGTGCAAATTGTGCACAGATATTCAAATGGAAGACATACCACCAGCAGAACGCCTCTTAATCCGCATGTTAGGCACTAAATCACTGGGAGTCTTTCATCCCCCAGCACCTCCCCACATGTGCAACACTGCGCTACTCCCACACATCCACAGCCTTGCGTCGGCACAAACCAATTATGTGATAAAAAAGGGCACAGCAGAGAGGCGAACTAAAATTACATTTCTTATCTATGCATTGTTTAAGAGCAAGACGGCAGGTTTCAACTCCATCTTGGACTTTCATCCCCCTGCCGAGGCGAGGTGTGTGCGTCTCAGGAATCCGGGGCTGCGACTCTCATGATAAGAGTGCCAGGGCCTGCGCCCGCCTCCGTGCCCAGAGAGAAATGAGCGTCGGGAGCAGAATGACGGCAGCCACTTCCCCCGTGTAAATAATTGAGGCAACACAGACTCCTGTCGTCCGCTCTGAGAGTGATGGGGCAGAGAGAGAGAGAGAGAGAGAGAGAGCACGGCTACTGCAAGAGGGAAACCAGCTCTGGTCTGCACCCAGGACTGAGGCCGGAAAACTAAGCAACACGGAGAGACAAAGAGAGAGGTCCGAGGTATACACAGAGGCGTGTCAAACACACAGATGAGAGGAGAGGAGAGGAGAGGAGAGGTAGAGAGAGAGAGAGAGAGAGAGAGAGAGAGAGAGAGAGAGAGAGAAAGAGAGAGAGACAGAGAGAGAGAAAGCAGGTCGGGTTATACACTGAGGCGTGTCAAATGCAGAGATGAGAGGAGGGAAGATGAGATGAGAGGAGAGGAGGGGAGAGAGAGAGACACAGAGAGAGAGAGAGAGAGAGAGAGGAAAAGAGATAGAGATAGAGAGAAAGCAGGCTGGTGTATACACAGAGATGAGATGAGAGGAGAGGAGAGGAGAGAAGAGAAGAGGAGAGGAGACGAGAGGAGAGGAGAGGAGAGGAGAGGAGGGGAGAAGGGGAGAGGAGGGGAGAGGAGAGGAGAGGAGAGGAGAGGAGAGGAGAGGAGAGGAGAGAGAGAGAGAGAGAGAGAGGGCAGTCTGTGTTCCTACGGATATATCTGAAAGGAGAACCCTTAGCAGTTCGAGAGGAGCACACAGAATATGAAGCCCTGTGTTAACCTATAAGCTCCTAAGTCAACCCGTCTTTTTAAATGTTAATGTTTATGCAAATCCTGAATTGATCTGAGGCTCAGTTCCTCCTCCTCTACGGGCTTGAGAGAGAGAAAGCAAAGGTCTAAAACAAGATAGCAGAATATCTGTGTGTATCAGATACTCAATGTCAGTGTATCAATGTCAGTGCTAGTGTGAGATGAGGCTTCCATGGCATAGTGACCAGGCTTCAGATTTCAAACATGGGCACACTAATAGCCAAGAATGAAACATTACCAGCTTCATAGACCTCCCCTGCCGCCCTCTACTCCAATCTCTCTTACTCTCTGTCTCTGTCTCTCTCTTTCTCTGTCTCTCTCATTTACACACTCGCCAGCAATGTCAGAGAGTTTCAATACCTGCACCCATAAGGCTGTCCTAAGAAACCCTCCTAGCACTAATTCCACAGGGGAGAGAGAGCATGAGAAGTGTACCGTCTGCAGGGGTGTGGTAGGACTAGACTGCTGTAGTGGACCATGGCTTCTGACTTCCAGGGTAGTCTTTTGTTAGACAGAGCAGTATGTTCTCTCGATGGCCAGACCTGCCTGTCTCCCTCAGCGCTCAGACACAGAGCTGCAGGCCAACAGCAGGCGCGCACACACACACACACACACACACACACACACACACACACACACACACACACACACACACACACACACACACACACACACACACACACACACACACACACACACAAAGACAAATACACACACACAGACAAATACACACACACACAAACACACACAGAGACACACACGCACACACACAGAGACACACACAGACACACACACACACATACAGAGACACACACACACACATACACAGACACACACACAAAGCTTTATATAGCCCACACCAGCAGCTCTGACCTGCTTCCAAAGCCACCCATTTCTCTCACCTTACTGCATAAATAAGTCATCAACTACCACTATTCCTGGTTCTTTCTTTTCACCCTGAAATGGATCGTTGGATAGTGTTTCAGCGGGTATGGATGTGAGGCAGACACACCTTCACACACAGACACACACACATACACACACACGCGCACACACACACACACACACACACACACACACACACACACACACACACACACACACACACACACACACACACACACACTTCCGCTGAACCTAATGATGCGACAGCAATAAACTCCATTCCCAACTGTTTATTGGCAATAAACAAATGGATGAACAATAACTTTCTAAAATTCAATGAGGACAAAACTGAAGTCCTACTTATCGGCCCCAAATTAAAAAGAGAGAAGTCTTGGTGTCATCCTGGACTCAGATTTGAATGTCAACTCCCACATTAACAAAAGTCTCCAAAACAGCTTTCTTTCACCTCAGGAACAGGGTACGACCATTCATAAACCAAAATTATGCAGAGAAGCTTATTCATGCTTTCATATCGAGCCGGCTAGACTACTGTAATTCACTTTTTACTGGTCTTCCCAAGAAAACAACTGGAAGACTCCAGCTCATTCAAAACTCTGCAGCTAGACTATTAACCAAAACTAAAAGGAGAGAACACATTAGTCCTGTCCTAGCTACTTTACACTGGCTTCCTGTTACCTTTAGAATTGACAGTAAGGTCCTCCTCCTCACATACAAAGTTCTAAATGGACAAGGACCTAGCTACATTGCTAACTCTCTTACTAACTACACACCAGCTAGAACACTGCGATCATCAGATACAGGTCTGTTTAAAAGGCAGCTTACCAGCTTTACCAAAGCATTTTATTAATTTGATCTGGCTCCTGCTGCTTGCTTGTATTGATTTTATGTAAGGCACTTTGAACTTTTGCAACTCTTGTATGAAATGTGCTATATAAATTAATACTTACACCCACACACACTGGATTCTGATAGTGTTTCAGCAGATATGGATGTGAGGCAGACACACCTTCATACCCAGAGCTGGTGAGGCCACACAATCCCACAGCCCAAATGTGTTCAAAGTGGGACACAATAAAGGCATCCCTTAAAGGAGAGCCTGCTGTCTCGCTGGCCTACATATCCTTCTCTCTCTCTCTCTCTCTCTCTCTCTTTCTCTCTCTTTCTTTCTTTCTCTCTCTCTCCCTCTCTCTCTCTCTATCTGTCTCTTTCTCTCTGCATTTTATTCTGGTTCAATCTGGCTCTGCAAACGGAAAGAACAAGGTGTTCCAAATAAGACAGCGAAGACAGGAACAGGAGGAAGAGTTCTCCAACAAATGTATTGCAAGCTATTTCAGGGTATGGCATTGAACCACCACCCCCTACCTCCCCCCTACCAAGAACACACTCCATGAAGCTTCAGTAAATGTGTCTGTGGATGCAGATAAAACACTGTGTTATTTCTCACTTCCTCTGATCAAATAAGTATTACCCACTTCTCCCCTTAACGTGGACGTTTTCACCAGGCAACCCACTGCTAAAGAGCACCAGTGGCCTCGGGCACAGCCACCAGCTGCTCTGTCTCTGCATCGAGCTGCCTAATGATTTGTTGCAAGTTTTATCCAGACAAATAGGCCCTGAAACAGGGTGGGGGTGGGGGGGGGGGAGGGTGTATGCACCTGGAGAGGCCAAAAGGAAAACAAACTCAGGGGAGACTGGTGCTTGGCCACCTGAGAGCTCTGTGTGTGTGTGTGTGTGTGTATGCATGCGTTAGAGTGTGTGAGTGAGTGTGTGTGTGTGTGTGTTTTTCTCCCTCCTGTTAGCTACTGAGCTGTGTAAGCGTGTGGAGTGTGTGAGTGAGTGTGTGAGTGTGTGTGTGTGTATGAGTGAGTGAGTGTGTGTGTGTTTCTCTCCCTCCTGTAAGCTACTGAGCTGTGTAAGCGTGTGGAGTGTCCCCCAGAGAGAGAGCATGGCTAGTGATGCGGAGATAAAAGCGCATTGGAGAGGAGAGGAGAGGAGAGGAGAGGAGGGATCAGCGTCTAGGCAAATGGAAGAATTTTTTTTACCCGACATCACATTTCCAGTTACCTTGGGGACTTGGCATCAGCTCCAAATGGCACAAAAAGCTTCACCTGAAGATGCTTCTTGGCATTTTTAACGGACTAATACGCTGCTTATTTGAGCGTATGATTAGGGTAAGCCTTTTATTGTTTAGCTTTTCGAAAGCATTTCCAAGTAATTTTTTTTTTCATGAGAACGAAACCATCTCAAAGATATTACTGGTGTGAGACTTTCAATATCAGCAACAATAATTGCCATTGTAAATGGGGTCGTTTGGGCGTCTCCGTGCAATCTATTACCTAGATGATTAGTATTTAAGCTGCAAGGAAAGGAAAGGTCAGCTGAAGAACGTTAGCAGCGTCTCTGTGGGGAGACTGAGCCTCTGTGTCATTTGTGTGCACTGTCAGGAGAAGGGAAAGATAGAGAGAGAGAGGGAGGGAGAGAGACAGATAGAAAGAGACAGAGAGAGCGAGGGTGATAATGATGTTGATGATGATGAAACCTACCAAGCCAGCTTGTCTTAAGGTGATGGGGTAAGGAAGTGTGTGTGTGGGGGGGGGGGGGGGGGGGGGGGCTGCTGTAATCCTGCCTGCATCTGTAGCAGAGGCCTAACTCGGTTAGGATCATTAAGGCTGAAGCCGCTCTGAGCCTGACCCCTGTGTCTGGATGTGGAGGGACAGCACAGAGCACAGAGACAGGCGGCTCTCCCCTGAGGCTGTGTCCAGCACAGGTACCCATTCACCCTGCACACAACAGGTCTGGAGTCAGTCCTGGTCTACCTGTCTCCCCACAGGTGCCCATTCACCCTGCACTCACTCCACCTGCACACAACAGGTCTGGAGTCAGCCCTTGTCTACCTGTCTCCCCTCCATCACCACCTCAGAGTCACAATCACAATCACAACACCCACGTCAATCACTGACCAGAGTTTAGCTGACATCAAGCCTGCGATGTAGGGGTGTTAGCTCTATTAAGTGTGTGCTTGTGAATGTCATTTGTGTATGTGCTTCTGCCGTCTTATAAATCACCTTGCCAGTCTTGTACATTCTTCCAGGCAGGTGGTGTGACGTTAATCACTCTGTAAATCAGAGACTTTCTCCACTGCCCTCAGCTACAGAGCAGAGCTCCCCGTCTGCCTCAGACTACTCTCCATCAACTAAAACTGCTGACCAGATTGTGAAGTGCCACCACGGGACTGTCGGTCATTTCAGTGACTGTGAGAGAAAAACTGTCCTGATGTCTACAGCATGGACCACTGCACCGCATGATGACTTGAAGCAACTCAATGTAGGTTTACAACATGCCTTCCTATTTATATCAATCTAGGAATTAGTGTCTATAACTTTTCACCGTTGAGGGCTTGACAACAAATAGTGGAGATGATGTTTGTGACGGAGATGAGAGCTGTGAGAAACAATGGACAGACCCCAGCCAGTTCAGCTACTCTGAGCAGTGTAATTGCTCTCAGTAGGGGAGTGACCAGGGGCCAGACCAGGGGCCAGACCAGGGGCCAGACCAGGGGCCATTACAGACACATGGAAACACATGGACACACTGGAGTCTGACCAGTTGATCCAGAGCTGAGACATCTTTGGCACAGGAGATGCTTAATGTCAGGCTACAATGTCATGCTTTGCCTTGAGTCAAAACATTAGCCCTCTGATAGATAGGTAAACATGGCTCACAGTCACTTTAGTTTTGACAGAGGCCTAAAAGGACAATGGCAAGCTTAGATGAGCTAAGTGGTAACTATTATTCATTAAGGTGACTGTGACTCTTCAACCAAATGTCTACCGTGTTTCTCTTTGCCAGGTCTGTTCAGCAGCAAAACAGTAGTGAGCTCACACTAACATCCATGCCACTGCACAAGGAGCATCCTCCAAGAGTTCAGGGAGGGGCACAAGTGCCCGCATTGAGAGAAGCATCTCTCTCCCCACCTGCACTAAAGCACTAAGTCCTGAGTGTGGCGTCCTGAGAGCTTAAAGTCCTGATTGTAAAGTCCTGAGTGTGGCGTTCTGGGCGCTTAAGTTAGCCGTGCCCTGTTCTTTGCAGTGTCAGGGTTATCTGTCAGAGCTTATCTGTTACTTTAAAGGGAGGACTGGACACAGAGCAGGCATCAATTCAATACCTCCCGGACTACTTAGATTTAAAACCTGCATGTGCTGGACTTCATATGATATCCCGGAGTGAACGGCGATTCCCCCGTCTCCTTCACCTAAAGCAGGAACAGCCTGCTGAGGGAGTGATGTGATTAAACAGCACCTGCAGCTGTCAGGGGTGCAGGAGCTAAACTGGATAAATACGCTAAAGGTATTGCCAATGTTATGCCTCTGTGATTCACTGTAATGTGTGCAGAATATACATGCCTGGAATATGAATGTGTGTGTGTGTGTGTGTGTGTGTGTGTGTGTGTGTGTGTGTGTGTGTGTGTGTGTGTGTCCCTATTATCTGTATGCCAGTCACTAGGGTGAGTGAGGGGAGGGGAGGGTTTCCAACAGTTGGAAGTGGTCACTGAGAATGTGCAAGCGCATGTTACCATGGAAACTGATCTGCTTGGCTCCATGGAAAGAAAATAAAGTCTGGTGATTTACAACAAACTGCAAAGCCCTAACACAGGCTTCAGTTTCACTGTGAGCACTGCGTCTGCTTCTGCTAACCATCATTAGCACTGATGAGATGATATGCAAGCTGGTGTCTAGCAACATCAGCACCACCATTTGGACTGCTCCTATAATATGACCATACGAATAGTTCAATCTGAGCATGCATTCAGCACATATTAGCAGTAGTTGATCATGAAGGTAGAACATTAGTTGTAAAACAGTAGTTGTAGTTTTTCTCCTCTAGAAATAAAAAAGCTATGTTATTCTGGAGGCAGCGGTCAGAAGTTTCTTTGTTTTTAGGCCTTTACAGACATTGTTATGATTATTTTTTACTACTAAATCAAACATTGCACCTATAATCAGCATGGCAACCTTTCATCTGAGTTAACCATCCCTGTGACAGCAAACAGTGAGCATACTTACTCAGAGGAGTCTATGAAGTATATCCCCAGAGCTCCAATGCTGAGCGCAAACACCAGCACAACCTGAGAACAGAGAAGAAAGAAAACACACACACACATCAGTTACAAACCCTCCTGTCCCAATGGCAAACCAGATAAGTTCAGAAGGTAACACAGAGGATACACACAACACACACTCTCCTGAACTGGAGGGCAATCCTGACAATAAGATGAAAGAGATGACATCCCTGCAGCTGGTAAACAGCGCAATGCTCTTCTAAAAATACTGAAGAGGAAGAGAACTGCTTCACTGACACCGCTGGAGAAATATGGCCACTGGATTTCACTTAAGACTCTTTCAGAGATCCGTCATAGAAGAGCAACCGGGGATCAACTCCAACTGGGAGAACTGTGAGGCCAGCATTTGGTCTACAGGAATGGCAGACATATTCAATCCCTGTTTTCAAAAGAAGAAGAAACGCACCGTTCCCAAAGACAACCTTGTGAATTGAAAGTCCAATCTCCACACGGGGGAGACTCATGCTGAAACACAACCTCAGAACTCTAATGTTGCCAATAAGCACTGCTAACCACACTGCCACTGTGCTAACGACACCACTGTGTGCCTGTGTATTTGTGTGTACGTCTGTGTGTGTGTGTGTGTGTGTGCGTGTGTGTGTGTGTGTGTGGATGTGTACGTGTGTGTGTGTGGATGTGTGTGTGCGTGCATGTGTGTGTGTGCCTGCGTGTGTGCGTGCGTGCATGCGTGTGTGTTCGGTGCGCGTGTGTGTGTGCGTGATGCACTGAAAAATGTGGAGACAGTAAGCCGCTGTATATCAAAGCAGGATAAAAGCAGACAGTGGTAGAGCAAGCATTAATACATGAGGAAGGCAGGGAGAGAAGTGCAGTGTCACCAGTCACCACCATCAGTATTTACTGCTCAGCGTGCCGTCATGGCTCTTGACAACAGCTGACTCAGCACTCTACACGCTTATGGAACTACTGAGCACATCTGACAAACACACCTACACACACACACATACACACACACACACACACACACACACACCTACACACACACACACACACACACACACACACACACACACACACACACACACACACCTACACACACACACACACACACACCTACACACACACACACACACACACACACACACCTACACACACACACACACACACACACACACATTGAGAAACACACTCCAAGACACACATCAACTTCCAACAAGTCAATTATGAAACATGCAACTAGACATATCTCCAACCTGGGAGAAAAATAAAGCAGAGGTCATTTTTGGGGGTCATTTCCACTGCAGCCGTGGATGTTCCGCAGAGCAGGCGAGGCTAGATCAGGTCAGGCCAGTGGAGAGCAGAGGTGATTCCAGCCAGCTCCAGCCCACACTTCAGACCATCTGATCTTCTCTGGCTGGAGGCCCTTGCCACGCTCGCTCGCGGCTCATGATATGGGCGAACCGAAGAGCTGCAGGATCAGATGGCTGCCATGGTATAGTGGCACACTATCTGAGGACAGGCACACCAGCTACGTGCAATCCGTTTGAGAAATGTGCCACAGTCATTGAATTTGCACGTTCAAGGAGTGGCTATACGCTTTAAGAGACACACAAACACACACATACACAGACAAACACAGACAAACACACACATACGCACACATCCACAAACAAACACGCACATACACACATACACAGACAAACACACACATACACACACACACACACACACACACACACAGACAAACACAGTCAAACTGTTTCAATTTGAGTATGCATCATCAGTTGCCTACTTACTATGCAAACATCATTGAATGTGGAGATATTATCACGAGGCGTGGTGTACTATTGCATAATATTAGAAAAGCAAGTTCCGAGTATGGTAATAACAGCTTTCACAGAAATGAATAGCTCTCGTGGTTTTAAAGGAAAGTCATTCAAAGTGATGAAGTAGGGGAGCTGGACACATAACACTTGTGATTTAAGAGCCAAAATGTTTGAAAGCACCCGGTAAACTCTGATGTCTTTTCCATTAAGTGGATTTTTGGCACACAACCATTTTACTTTTGAATCCCCACCGTACAAACATATCACAAATGTGATGATTTTCTACCGCTGTATCCGTACGCAGTAATTTAAAACATAATAAATCCAAGATAAAAAATTATCCAAATAAAATCCATTTTACATAGATGCCACAAACAATATATAATACAATGTAAATTTGTGCAATACTCCCAGTGTGGAATATGTTGTTCTGCTCATAAAGCACAAATCTGAGAAAGTACTAGTCTTGGACACTTAAGTGCAGATTTGTCTGTCTGTGTCGCCCAAGAGACATTTCTTTCCATCAGCAGAATGCACCAACACAATAGTTAACAACAGAAAGGCACCATACCACAGTGGAGCCAGAAGCCAATCACACAATGTGGTGTACTGGCCCGAGTCTGTCGGGAAGACCAAGGCAAGCCCAAGTGGACCACTTTCAAAGTATTTCAGCTAGACCCTTGGCAACACCATTTAGCGTTCAAGAACAATGAGGAACGGGGGGAGCGCTGTATCAAAGTCGTACAGTCACATCCAAGTCATAAAGCAAGCTATAAACAAAGACAGTATGTTACTTTTTTGAATGACACCTGCCAGAAGATTCAATATTAACAGTAATTCTGGATTTATTTTAAGGCAGAACTAACAGACCAGACACAATTCAATGTCCATCTCCATGTTTCCCTTTTTAGCTCTGTTCTGCAGAGCAGGCTGGTTCTTGCGCTTACAACCACAACAGATGGCAGCCTTCGAAGCTGAACTGACACACCTCTCCCCTGCTCTCGGTGGGTGCTGTGATGCGGCCGGTCACCACTGAGTATCATTGGGCTGGACAACCTCCGATACACATACACACACTGCATCTGCTTCTTCACGCACACCAGAGACTCAAGTCAGAAGGAGACGTTCATAGCAAAACTACACCTCACTTCACTTCAACAGATAAAATCACCCAGTCCACACCGCTGCAGACCCTTCGATGATATCAAGCACAAGGGGGCCACTTGAACCATTTGTTATTGCTTTTAATCCCCTGAAAATTCAACTGTACAAAGAGGGGAAGGACAGGACAACAGAAGGCTGTTTATATGCTAATGGAAGCTATCTCCACCATCTGGCCCTGGCTGCTGACGGAAACAGCCCTTTCTCTGCACAGATGAGGTGTCATGGGGCTACTGGTGTGTTCTCAAGAGATCCGTAACCGTAGGATGCAGCTCACAAAACCAACTCCCTTGCCTTGCGCTCGACGTCAGTCTATGAAGCATCATGGAGACAGCCTCCTTTACGAGGCCTCAAAGAGCGTGTAGTTGACCTAGCTTACCTTTGCACAACGTGGCGCCGCACACAATGGCCACTCGCCGGAGGGCCAGATCATTGCATCCATTATTGATGACCAGAGGCTGATTATTTTCATTGGATTATTTGGATTGATATCCACCCATTGTAATGGGTACTAATGAGAAAAACACCTCAATGCATTTTTAATCGAGCCTCTTTGTCCCCTGGCGATTGATGGGCCGCAGTGTGGAGGAGCCCGTGGTGGAGCGGAGAGCTGGAGCAGGTGATAAGACGCTTAGCCCCAAACATGCCAACAATCAGAGCCACTCAGGCGGCGCTCTCCAGTCGGTTGGAGTAGGCGCACCATCCCAGAGGCTCCATGTTCATCTCCTTCATTACCTCATATTTTGTCCCCTTCTCCAAAAACTAAAATATTAAATTCAACATTTAAAAATGGCTCTTTTTCCACAAGAGGGCACAGTTAGCTTGCACTGATAGTGAAGGTGTTTCCACATGGGTAACACCACACCTCAGCTGAAGAACTATTTCACAACGTCCTAATGTGATTAAAAATGGACTTGATGGAAACAGATCAATCCCAACCCTGGAATACACATGACTACATATCATGACTAAATGCTCTCCCTTTGGGATTAGACTGAGACTCCCTCCCATTAGAGAGGAATAGGCGGAAGTGGAGTTGCTGAAAAGCTGAGCAGTGAGCAGCACAGCTGAGCTGAGATGATGGGAAGTGTCATCTCTAAACTGACCCAGTTATTCATCTGGAAACAGCCACGGTAGGGCTGCCTCTCCTCCCCTCCCCTCCCCTCTCCTCTCCTCTCCCCGTATCTCCTCTCCTCTCCTCTCCTCTCCTCTCCTCTCCTCTCCTCTCCTCTCCCCTTATCTCCTCTCCTCTCCTCTCCTCTCCTTTCCTCCCCTCTCCTCTCCTCTCCCCTTATCTCCTCTCCTCTCCTCCCCTCTCCTATCCTCTACTCTCCCCTTTTCTCCTTTCCTCTCCTCTCCTCCTCCTGGCTGACTCCCTCGGACCAAACCTCTGAGCAGCGCGTGCATCCCCAGCAGCAGCCATCCTCACCACGGGAGATTAAGTGTGTATGCAGGAGAGGAATGCTAAAGCTCAGACCTGCTTAAGAGGCTGCTAATATCTGCCTATGAACAGACACCGCTAACTCGCGTGATCAAAGCCATTCTGTAAGACAGGGTGCTGATTAAAAACAGCGTCCATGAGGATTACCTTCTCCCTATTTCACAACCTTTCAGTCTCATTTCACACACTGGTCTCTGACCAATCATGTCCCTGCTCCAGCTAGTGCTAGAGAGGCATTATGTCAAATGTAGCACGGAGCGGGCCTTCTTGATGAGCGGTGTGTCAGGTTGCATCATGGGATGGGTGTTGGGCGGCTGTGTGGTGATGGGGGCTCCAGCTCTCACATGACCCCGCCAGGGCCCCTGGCTCTGACTCACTACAGCACACATAAACACGCATGGCATGGCTTGGCAAGCCAGGGCAGGGCAGAGGAGAGGAGGGCATAGAGGAGGAGAGGAGGGGAGGGGAGGAGAGGAGAAGAGGAGGGGAGGGCATGCCTGACCAGGATCCTCTCAGCGAGCCATGGCAGCATGCATGCATGACTCACTGCAATGCAACTGCAGAATTTACAATCCATTTTTCTCACTGGTGTCCTCTCCTGATCAAGCCCTTGCAGTCCATGGTAGAGGGTAGATGGATTGTTATGAGGGGGACTGTAGAGGCACAGTGATAGATACGAGCTTCACTTTGCATTAAGCATACAAATCTCCAAGAGGAGGCAAGAGGTGACATGCAGAGGACTTGGTTAACGGGGGCAGACTCAACAACATGCAAATGAGCTGGAGCTATCAGGCAAGCACACATCAAAGGATGGAGAGAGGCCCATCGTCTGTCTCTGCATTAATAACCACATGTCACCTGTGAAAATATATGTTTATCTCCACTCCAGTAAAGTATTCAACATGTATACTATTCCTGTCCTTTTAACTCCCCCATGACATTCACCTCTGGGTACATATTAGCTATCGGCATCCAATTATCTAAATGCACAATGGGATTTATTCCAATTTTTGACTGCATCTTTTATTTAAGAGAGAAAATATTTGTAACAAATAAAAAGTAACTGTATGGCATATAGAGAAGATTTAACAACAAATACCCATCTATTTAGGCAGACTTAATGTGTCTGTTGGATGTGTGTGTGTGGGGGGGAGGGGGGGTTGGGGTTATTCTGCAACATTTTGTTGTCCTAGCATAGCTCTCGTGATATGGCTGGTGGCAAAAGGCTGCCCAGTGTACTTCATACTGTGTGTTTGGGTGTTTGGGCTTGGTTTTGTCTCACTGCAGCATTGCTCATCAGCATCGCATAGGCTTTCAGTCATAGCAGCTCACACACAGACCATAGCTATAGAATAAGGCTACACAAACAGGGTATGAGCACCAGCGCACTTATACACTTATGGCACTTACATAAACTGGAAAGACTGTAACAAATGAAAACATTCAGTAAACTTGTTTTGATACTGCCAGTTTTCTCCTCCCTTACCACACAGTTAAACTGTCAAGGGGCGCTGCCAGGTAAGAGGAGAGTGGCCCTATGGAAAGTGATGCCAGGTATGCTGGACGTCAGCACCAAGCTGCAGCACACCCCAGAGAGGAAGCACAGCCTATTGGGACGTGAGCAGACGGCCCCACTGGTCATAATTAGTGCAACAACAGAGCTAGTTCATCCGTGCTCCGTGAGGGGGTGGAGAGGGCATGGAGCTGTGACATGTGTTGACCTCCCCCCCTGTGTTAGGTCTGGCTTGAATAGGTTTGAACGGGGTGAAAGTCAAACGGGTGAAATTCGGTCCACACGGGTCTTGTTCCATATGATATGTAAGGGGATGAGGCCTGATGCGTGTTCTGACACATCTCACTTTCGCTACACTGCGATCGCTTACATTACAGCATTGCAGCAGAGAGAAGAAAAAGAAGCAGAGGCAAACGAACAGTATGAAAAAAGTATCTGTGTGCGCACACACGAACACAATTACAGCTCTGTAATCTGTTTACTTTGCAGGTATTTCAATATTTGTGCTGGAGCACACAGTAGCTGACGGGCAACCCTGCAGAAATATCAGTCAATATTAAAGCATGCACTGCTACAAGGTTGCATGTGGAAGGAAACGTGTTTACTGTGTGCTTTAGGAATAATACACCTGCTAGTTAAGTCCCGGAGGGAAGCAGCCCACGCTGTCTGCAAAGCACACACTCTCAGCTAGAAGAGAAGGAGACGCTAGTACCACTGACATGAGGAAATGGTGTGTCAGTTCTTCAGGGACAGCCATCACCTCCTCTTTATCCAGCAGTCCTGTGAGATCCAGGTGCACTTTTCCAATGAACTTATCACCTGAGAGGAGCCACTACAATACAGCCCAAAACATGCACTATAGTAAAACTACAGTTACAGCTGCAGTAACCCATATACAGCATAAACTGTAAATAAAATGTAAGCGTCATACTAAACAACGACCATGTAAATAAAACACACAGTGATTCAAGCAATTCAGGATTTAAGTATGGGGCGAATCTTTGAACAATGACTCGCTCTTCAACACCAAACATGAACCATCTAATATTCTCTAAAATGTCAAACGCATGGCCACCATCATCTCCCACATGTGACCTACAGCACTGCAGTCCTGGCCTGGTCACCCAAGAGGCTTGTGTCAGCCCTCATCAGGCAGTGGCACCTGTTCGACCGGAGCTGATATATAATTCACAGGAAGCAGGCCTCGGACGAGGTCAAAGGGCACATGCTAATCACACGGGACATCTCCCGCGTCAATCAAAGATAAGCGGCCATGTATTTTTTATGTCTGCATTAACTCCTGGCTCAGAGTCATTGTGCGACTGTGGACATAGAAGACATAGAAGTCAAGCTCTGAAACAGGTGACACAGTGAGGACACTCAGCTCACTCACTTTAAGACAAATGCACGGCAGAAAACAGGATGTCAAACAGAATGTTGTATAAAATTGGACTGTCCAACCAAGGAGGTATAAAAGCCTCCCTTCATATATCTACTAAAACATATTCAACATGTCATAAGACCGGAAAAGTACTACATTACTCAACTGTATTTCTCTTGGAAAACTGTTAAAGAGTAAGTCAGAGCGAACCCATTCATTAGTCACACAAAAGCCACCACAGATTGTTTGGTGCCTTTTCAAATCCTGACTTTTAATTAAAGCCTGGTAGTCTAATTCAGTCAAGCGAGCTTCATCAGTGTCCATGGGGATCATTAACAGGCAGAATAGAGAGAGAAAGAGGGACAGAGAGAGAGAGAGAAAAAGAAGAATAAAAAGGGAGAAAGAAGGACAGAGAGAGAGAGAGAGAAAGAGGGAAAGAGAGGGAGAACGAGAGTCATCCAAGCAAGTCTGTTGGGAGCAAATTGTCTCCTGATCTTTTAAAGTTGGGCCGTGGAGCTGACAGTCATTACTTACACAACATAACACACACACACACACACACAAACACACACACACACACTCATGCACGCAAACACACACACACATGCACGCAAACACACACACACTCAAAAAGAGAGAGAGAATGAAAGCGGGAGAGAGAGAGAGCAACCTTGCTGCTGCGTTTGCTGCCAACCACCTCCACACATGCCGCCACACTTTGTGCAACTGGGCACAAGCACATACAGACACACACACACACACACACACACACACACACACACACACACACACACACACACACACACACACACACACACACACTCACACACACACACACACACACAAGCACATACACACACACGGATGAGGACTATGGAAACCAAATGTGAGAAGACACTAGCCTCTCAACAGATGAGATGGCAGATCAATAGAAAATGTCCTGAAGACCAAACACACCTTTATCCTAATTTATATTGACTGTCCTTTGTTTTAATTCAAATTTAATTCCTGGCACAGACTGTCTGACATTTTCATGACATTTTCCATTACAATGTCCATTTTTAGTAACGAAAACAAAAAAAAAATTAACAAAAACCTAGAAATAGAAATATCCAACTCTGTTTTTTTTGTTTTTTGTTTTCAGAAAGGGCTCAGAGCCAAGCCCTTAAACAGGAGGCTGATAAACGGTGCATCTGTTACTGATATCAGGTGACACAAGACCCCTACATTTTCCTAACATGACAAGATCAGCCATTCCTGCCCTGACAAGATGTAGCGATGCCCTCTCATTCTGCCCCTGGAGCTCTGTGACCTGCACCAGCCATTAGTGTGGCAGTTGTGGGGCTAATCCAGCTCTCCAAGACAGAAGCTGTCCACCATATGAGTGATTTATAGAGCTCAAACTCGGGGCGTAGCATCTCCGATTGACTGCTGATCGTGGCCAACATCTGGGTCTCCGAAAAACAATTGCAATACTCCTCGCTTTGCAACTTCCCCACATTCTGTCTTATCAGTGTTCAGTCACCAGCCCTTAACAAAGCCACGCTTCTAATCACACACAGGCACCAGCGCTGGGGATTAGTGTCTGTCCGCAGAGAAACAAACAAACAACAAACAAACATGTAAAAAAAAAGAAAACAAGAAAGAAAAAAAACATGTCAAAAGGAGTTCAGCACTGTATACGCTGCATGGCTTTACAGCTTGATAGACCTCTAATTATAACCTATTCATGGTAAACTCTATGGTGTAAACACTATGGTTATGGAACGGATCTGTGCTGCATCTGAAGAACAGCATGTATATCAGTGGAGCCTCCCTTGGTCGGTGTTGTCATCCCCAGTATATCCACCTCTAGCTGCTATGCATACCATCACACTGTGGGCCCACTGGCCTGGCTGAGCCACAGGTCGTCCCTGTGATCAGCATCTGATATTGGATTAGGCCGGACAGAGAGCACCATGGGAAAATGATGTGTCAGGCTGAAATGATCTGTGGAAGGGGCCACGGGGGAGGAGGAGGCACGGCTGATAGCGTGGGGCACCTTGTCAGGGAGCCGAGGGCTGTGTGGGTGACCTTGAGTGATGTGAGGAGGACAAAGTGACAGCCAATATTAAAATGGGTCTTCAGGGGCGGGGGCCGTCGAGTCACCAGGTCCCCTGCTGTGATTGGTCAGCCTCATCAGAGGAAAGGAGGGGAGAGGATGTGAGCTGAATTTCAACACGGACACATGCAAGGAGCTGGTGCCATCTTCTACGGACACAGTCTCAACCCAAAGGCTTTCAAACTACAGAATCATGTCAGATTGGAATGGTGCTTACAACAAGCAACTGAAATTGGATCGATACATTTCAAATGTCAGGACTGTCTGACTTCTGTTAACCTGCTACTTGCATATTCATACACTGTCTTCTTATAATTACGGTTCATAAAGACCAACTGAATGATCCCAATGCAAATACAGTTGACAGAAATGCTGCTATTTTAGCCTTCCATTTTCAAATCTGTCTGTGAGAGTGGAATAAGGCCTCTATGTTTTATTGTCCCTCCTGAAATCTCCAATTCAAAGCCATCCTGAGCCAATCATTCAAAAGATACCCAAGAAATCAGACGACAACCAGCCAACTGGATCCAAATACTGAGTGCCTTTAATGTGACTGCATCCAGTGAGCACAGCCAATGCATGAATTTGTGGGGAGAGGCTGCCTCATCATCAGACAGGCTGTGAAGCGCTCTATCTCTCTCTTTTTCTCTGTCTCTCTTTCTCTCTCTCTCTCTCTCTCTATCCCTCGCTCTCTCTCTTACACTAGACTGCTGGCCACTCCACCAGCGTCACCTCACTGATCCTGCCAGCCTCTCCCTGGGCCTGGACCCTCCACAGGGAGGAGGAGAGCACCATGCCCCATCACACAGCATCAGTGGCAGCAGCAGTGGCAGCAGCAGTGGCAGCATCAGTGGCAGCATCAGTGGCAGAAGCAGCAGTGCTTCCCCTCAAACAGGAGCAGACACAGCTCACTCCATTAGGAGAATGATGATGATGCTGATACGGACCTGATGGCTGACACTATCCCTTGTGTCATCACATTTAGAATCACTCATTCACACCTGAACTTGAATTTTAACACCACTTAGAGAGAGAAAACCTCTATTCGTCCCCAAAAATCTGTGCGTAATCTTTTCTATGTTCTGTTTTGGTAAAGTTCAGTTGTATCAGTGGTGAAAAATGAATGTAATTCAATGAATCAGTTATGATTGCAATTCAACATTCCTGTGTTTTTATATCCTTAATACAAATAAGCAATTAACATAAGGAAGCTGTATCATTTCTTTCGTAACCATTCCGAGAGACTGACAGCTTCAGGGAGGAGGAAGGATATGACCTAACTGTGCCCATTTTGTTTAGTCCTCTACAGAGTACAAATCAGTAACAACTCCAGCAATTGGTGCAAACAAACATTCCTCATCTTAAATAGGAACAGGGGCCTTGATCATGCTGTAGGCTAGTACTAGACTCTAAGAGGTCTCATCACATATACGTACATTAGTATCTATTGTTTGGGAGTAAATGAGTGTAAGTGTGGGGTGTATTGGGTGATAGATGAGGGTATATCTGCCTGTCTGTGTTCAATGGGAGGTAGCAGGCAGGGAACAGTGAGTCACGGTGTGAACTGTCAATGGTGATTATTGGCATGTGAGTCATGCAGAGTCAAACATGTCCACCAAGCGCAGCCAGAGCGTGAGCAGCTCCTCAGCTCCTCAGAGGCGGCTCCAGTGTCACAGGCCCGTGCACCATCTCTAAATCTTGACACCCGATCAGTTTCCTCCCCCTCAATCCTGCCCTTCACCACAGCGAGCGAGGAGGATAAACTGGTCCTGGATGTTAAGGATGGCTTCCACCCACTCTGGGCTGGTGTGAACCGGCTCCGTTCGGCCATTCCTTCCATTCTATCTCCATTAATTAGCCTTAAGCCCCTGCATCATGGGCCTTACACATGTGCACACACACACACTCACACCCACACATACATCCATATGCCGCAGGCACTGAACATGTCCTTGGACACACACCACAGAGTGTGAGACTGCACAGTAGATGAGACTGGGATTACTCTCCATTCCTCATGCTTGCCACAGAACATGATGTGCTGGCCATAAAGAACATGCCGGTCTGTCACTCAACGACATGAGGAAAATAATCATTTCAAGAGGAAAAGTCAACAGACTGCAGTAGAGAAGCCCGTAAACACATATTACCACTGGAACATTCTACATAATTAGATTTCGTGTGTGGCTGTGTGCAGAAAACTAATTGCCTTAATATATGTGCATATTCATTAGTAGTGAACTCATTTCCTTAACAACTTGAGGGGAAATGGCTCTTCAATGTGCATAGACCTCCAGCTTAACGCCAGGCCCAGAGTCCTCTTTGAACACACTAAACGCTGCATGCATCTCACACTGCTGTCCGAGGCCTTATTACTGCCAGACACTTCCATTAGGTTCATCTGATCGTAGAATAAATCATCGCTGTCATGATTAATAAAGTTAAAACTTGATCACAGCGTGGCTCCCCCAGTTATGCGGTATGCCCAGAGAGATCTGTCCTCTGTTTACTTTTAGGGCACACACACGCTGTGCTGCCCTATTCAGTGGGACACATTTACATTTGCCAAAAAGTTTGTAAGGCCTCAGCCAAATGTGTTACTTAGGTAAACATCCTACACTCTCCATGACGCCAATGGTGAATGGCATTAAATGGATGGGTATTTGAGGTCTTCTTCCGTGTATGTTGTGGTGTTTTTTGTCACTTCTCTGTGCCATTCTTGTCAAATGGATGCTCAACTGACAGGGAACCCTATCTGAGGGTTTGTCTCAAATGAGATGCCAAAAAGGAGCACAATTATTTTTCCAGATAACTCAAGGCTTTCCTTCAACTCCCTTTCTTCAAGGTTAATGAGAGCTTCGCGACCAAAAATAAAGACCCATGGGCTGTCTACATTTCAATTTACCCAGGATGCTATGGGTATTAGTTAATAAAGAAGTCACACAATAAAAAGCCCTGCCATCATAGTAAACATGGAAACTAGTCACGTGAACTGTGTGTTTGCAGAATGCATACTATAAGGTCATTATAACTGAAGGGGCATAGAATGAGGAGATATCTAGATGAACGACAGAGAAGGCATCAGTAACGTTGACTGAGCATGGCAGACATCCACTTCCATTTGATGGTAAACCTAACCCCATGCTGCGGTGAGATGGCTGTTTCCTCCACAGCGACAGACAAATAAATGAGACTGTAGGTGGATCTCCGCAGGAGCTGCAGATAACAAACTGTCTCAGATGGGCGGAGATACGATAGTCCTCTACTAGTCTCCCTGGCACTAGGAGCAGAGCGGGTAAAATGGAGAGGAAGAGGGAGAGGAAGAGAGAGAGGGGGAGGAAGAGAGAGAGGGAGAGGAAGAGGAAGAGAGAGAGAGAGAGGGGGGGAGGAAGAGGGAGAGGGAAAGGGAGAGGGAGAGGAAGAGGGGGAGGAAGAGGGAGAGGAAGGATAGAGAAGGAGGAAGAGGGAGAAGGATAGGGAGAGGAAGAGGGCGAGGAAGAGGAAGAGAAAGAGGGAGAGTGAGATGGGGAGGGATACGGGGAGGGAGTGGGAGAGAGAGAGGGAGATGGAGATTGAGATGGAGAGAGAGAGGGAGATGGAGATGGGGAGGAAGTGGAAGAGTGGTTCTCCAGGGGAGGCCAGGCCAAGTTAATTACAGCCCATGACCCCTGCTCACCGAATCACAGGCATGGAATGTAGGCAGATTATAGGAACGTTTATATAACCTTGCACTACATATGACGCCATCACGGCTGCCTGCAGAAACCAGAAGATTCACAGCCACCTATGAATGTGAGAATGGGAATAAAAAAAGTGAAAGGACATAGATAGAGAGAAAGAGAGAAGGAATAAGAGAGAGAGAAGTTTCAAGTAAAAAATATGGTGGAATTGAGAGAAAAAAAGCTTTCTCAGACAGCATATATAATGCAGAGCGACCACTTTCAAACCCAGACAGATTAAGTCTAAAACCTTTTCTGGATATTTTGCCTAAAACCCCAGACACCACTTAGCTTTCAGAGATGGGCTTTACTGCAGAATAGAGAATGAAGCTACTGAAATGGGTGGAAAATGACTTTCTATTCAACTGTTCAT
This sequence comes from Sprattus sprattus, assembly GCF_963457725.1. Classification (NCBI taxonomy): domain Eukaryota; kingdom Metazoa; phylum Chordata; class Actinopteri; order Clupeiformes; family Clupeidae; genus Sprattus; species Sprattus sprattus. The sequence goes on from NC_137910.1 coordinate 27,438,987, forward strand.
ATTCTAGCCATTGTGTTCATTCACACCAAATAAGTGCAACTTACCTAAATTCTAACTGCCAAAATGCTGACACATGCTAACAAAGACACTCAAATGTATTAAAACATAACATCATCTGTATTTTATATCACTGTAAGTATTATAAAAGATTACACTCTGAGATTCTTGAAAAAGTGCGTTAAAAATAAAAATAGTTACAGATATTTTCCCCAATGGACCATTGTTGCAAAATATTCTAAAACACAATAAATCCTACATCTAATTTTATGGCAACCTGTAAATGTGTCTTTGTTATTGAAGAAGTGTCCCCAGTGTCACTGCCCTGGGTTGAAACTTTCCCATTAGTGCGGAGTCGTAGCTTAAGGCGGGGCCTGCCTGCCTGCCGTGACAGGGATGATATTGAGCGTTTTCTGCCATCTCTCAGAGGACCGTGGCTTTTATGGCTTTAATAACGTGAACAGGCCTTTTACAGCCGCAGACCTCCACCTCCACCTCCACACGCATGGCACATGGCACATAAAGCTGCTAAACACACTCCCGTCACGGAGGGGGGGGGGGGGGGTGGGGGGGGGGGGCATATACAACCACTCTGAATGGGATGTCAAGGAGACAACTCAAACAGGGAACAGCATGCAGCTCCAAAGCTTCCGTCTAACAGCAGGGAGTGGAAAAACTGAGAACAATCTCATTTCTCTCTGGTCCCTCTGAGACGAGAGGAGAGGTGAAGACAGAGAGGAGGAGGAGGAGGAGGAGGAGGAGGAGGAGGAAGAGGAGGAGGAGGTGGTGTTGAATGTGTATCTTGTTACTGTGAAACATAAGGGGATAGAGGATGAGAGATGCTGTGTTGCTGTGTTGCTGTTGCAATCTCCCACTTGTGGGAATACGTGAAAATGCAATCTGCCAGCATGACAGACCAGTCGGGTCATAAAAGTAAATCAAAACAAAGATCTATATGGAATTATGGTGCCTTGGAGCCTTCCCTCTGCCTCTCTCAAGACTGCTGGTAATATATGGTTTAATTACTTATTTTAAGTATCCAATAGATAGTCTGGTGCCTTCAGGGTTTACTGCTCATCTATCACTGATATTGCCATGGCATTGTATCTTATAAGATCATACAAGCCTCAAATGGATAGATGTGGTTATCCTAATAGCAGTTACTCTGTACACGCCCTCTCTCTCTCGCCCTCTCTCTCTCACTCTCTGTTCAAATCAATCTGTCAGTTGTGTAAGTGGGAGAAAGTGGACACCAGACATATGATACACCAAACTGAGATCCTTTTTCTTTTACCACTCAATGTACATAACAAGACACTTAATCTGATCCTAACCAGCCACTGTGGACCTCTGAATATTGACACGCACCATCCATCCATACCAGTCAAGATATGCTGTGGACAGACACCCAGCAAGATGGTAGAAATCTGACTGTATATGGCAGACGTGCACTCTCACATACACACCAGACATATGTGAACACACACACACTCACACTGTGACTGGGACTGAGGTGGCTTCAAACCGCTCTAACATCGCAGACGCGTGGCTCTGGTGCAGCCACGTGAAAATCTCCATCAGGCCCCATTTTGATATCCTGCTGCTTTCATATCTACACCAAGGGAATTTCAAAGTAATGCCAGAGACTGGCCCAGTTCACAAGCTGAACAGAAGGCCATGAAGCCGCATAGAGCTCTCTTTCATTCCCCTGGGCTTCACGAGAAGAAAGCAGAAGAAATATCAGTGCTCTTGTTAGTGCTGTGATACTGCAGGTAATCTTAGATGAGGATTTTGCACCACACTTTCAGGATTCTGTCATAGACTGTCCACAGAAATGTCAGGCAGATGTTCGAATAGAAAAGATGAAGATGCTGATGTCTGTAAATGTTAACATTAATGGTGGATGCTTAGAGGACAGCATGGGACTGAGATGTGTTCAGTGTTACACCGCACACTAAGAGAAGTGAGACGTGTTAAGTGTTACACAGCACACTAAGAGAAGTGTTCAGTGTTACTCAGCACACTAAGAGAAGTGTTCAGTGTTACTCAGCACACTAAGAGAAGTGGATGGGACTGAGACATGTTCAGTGTTCCACAGCACACAAAGAGAAGTGAGACGTGTTCAGTGTTACACAGCACACTAAGAGAAGTGTTCAGTGTTACACAGCACACTAAGAGAAGTGTCCCAGTCGCCGTCTGTGCATAACCACTTCAGAGGGACACTGCCAGAGGGGCATGAAGCATAAACATGAGCTAATGGGCCCTGATATCAAAACTAATCATGTTTCCACCCCGCAGTAATGAAATCACTGCCAGTCTCACTCTTGATTGGTCTAATTGAGATTCAGTGATCTCATGGAAAATGGCCGGCAAACTGAACCAATGTAGATGTATTTATGGTCCTTGAAAAACAGTTCTAGTTGTTTTTTCGAAGGCTTCAGCTTCTACCTCTAATGGAGAAGGTTTTTACGGCTTGCTCCCAGGCTGCCCCGGAGGCTAATGGAGCACGAAGCCGTCTGCAGAAAGAGGTCTGGGTGGAATAGGTCATTTTGTGGGAGCTTGGTATGGGCTGAGGCAGTCTTCATGACAGCTCTGCGTCACCCTGGATCAATGAGTTCCGAGTCCTGTTCCATTCTCCCTACGTGATTACTTCATCCGGTGAGTCACCGGCCTGTGGCAGGCAGGCAGCACTTCACTTCACTTCCCTTCCCACTCTCTAATGTCCTAAAACACACTCACATCCACATCCACATCCACATACAGAACAGACTTGTACAAACATACAATCACATTAACACCATACATTTGGACACAAACACACTCACATCCACACACAGAACAGACTTATACAAACATACAATCACATTCACACCATACATTTGGACACAAACACACTCACATCCACACACAGAACAGACATATACAAACATACAATCACATTAACACCATACATTTGGACACAAACACACTAACATCCACATACAGAACAGACTTGTACAAACATACAATCACATTAACACCATACATTTGGACACAAACACACTACATACATACACAGAACAGACTTATACAAACATACAATCACATTAACACCATACATTTGAACACAAACACACTAACATCCACATACAGAACAGACTTATACAAACATAAAATCAAATTTACACATACATTTGGACACAAACACACTACATACATACTCTCTACCTTATACATTCGATGTTATCTAGTTACATATAATGCATACTATTCCATTGCCTGATTTTAAAACCATGAGACTAAACCAAAAAAAGTTTCTGAAAAATGAAAAGGGCACCCAAGATCAGGCAAAAACTTTGTTTAAGCTAAGCCTTCAGTTCCAAAACCTTTCCTACTGCTTACACGGCAGCTAGCACCAGTGTGTGTGCTTGATCACACCTATAATCTATAACTTTGGGGCTAATCGCTCCCACAAACAGAACATCTCTTAAGCAGACCATGAAGGGTCCCAACTCTAATCAATACATAATGTAAAAGAGGTATTGGTATATCAATATACTGGTCATCACTAGTCTCTCACTAGATCACAAAACTGTCATCACTGTTGAGGTGAATTCTAAGTCAGATCAATGGCAACTGAAAGGAACGTCCACTCATTTTTGTATGTTTGTACGTTTGCAAACTTTGCCTGATTGTCTAACTGATTGGAATCAAAAACAAATTAAAAGCCTGAACAGATCCCTTGCCTCCAATATAGATAACGAATAATAGAGTGTCAGGCCCCTTAAAGGACACTGTCCAGTGGAACAGCTTTCATAGACGACTATTATGGGAATCTGACGGTATGCCGTGCAACACAGGAATACATAACAGGCTGGCAGCAGTTTGAAAAAGGATAGCCATGGGACGTGCCGTCTCCCCCATCCTGTTAACGGCAGCTCTCAAGGTTACACTAATTGGAGCTCGACAGATGGCCCTTGGGATGAGGTGAGAGTCAGGCCTGAGGTTTCTAGCTCTAAGACGTGGCGTTGGAAGCATCCTACAAACAGCAGCTCTCAAAGAGCCGGGCATGAGCACAAATGTGCTATTAAAATCTCACCTCACAAAAGCCTCTCACTACAAGCAGACATGAGGAATGATCAGATGCAGTATTATACTACGTGGACAGATAGGTCCTAGACATGAGAAATTATCACATGCAGTATTGCCATACCAGGGTCCGTAGGTAAATTACTGCGTTATGTAGGTGTGCCTGAAGCCACCCGCAAATTCAATTAATCGTTCAGCCCTAGTCCCAGTTCAGATGCAGTATTATACTACGTGGACAGATAGGTCCCAGTTCTGGTGGAGCAACTTAAAGAGGCAAAACATCACAGAGCTTCCCAGAAAGGGACATCAGGGGTCAAAGAAAACTGCCACAAACGGGCTTGGAAAAACCAGTCCTAAGTCACTGTCTAAGCTAATTCAAAATTGTGGTGATGCAGGTTCACACTTGTCCCATGCCTGAGGTAGCCGCTGAGCATGTGAGAAAAGTCCCAAAGATGGTGACAAAGGTTAACAAGGTTAACAAGTCCAACCACATCTCTAGACAAGAGCAACATTGTTTGAGAGGAATTCATTCCTCTGGGCTACAGACAGGAGCAAGCGAGACTTCTGAGACTTTATCAGAGTCCGTGTTTAAGCAGAATATGTCCTTCCTACTTGTTAAAAGAAGTGCTCTGTCATGTTTGTGTCTGTGTACTAGCTAACAACTAGCTAATCCTGCTATACAGGAGACCCATGAGACCATCTCTCTGTAAGTTAAGATATTTATCATGGTTCACCATGGCACAATACAGCCTCCATGTACTATCATACAGGATATGCTGCATACACTCCTATTAAGAACACAAATGCACTCTTACACACATACCCTTCACACTAACAGACACATATTCATATTCAGAGCACATTAATGCAAATGTACTGAGAACACACTCACACAACTCACACATTCTCTCTCAAATATGTAGACACTCACACACCCTCTCACACAAAAATAGCACTCATTCTTTCACACAAAATCACATGCTTAAAAACACGACACACACACACACACAAGCTCACACACTGGCAGACAATAGCATGCGATACATAACTAGGACACACAGTACATGAGTAGAAACAAGTGCGGGGGAACTAGGCCTGGCTGATGCGGTGTTTACGGGCTGGTATGGAGCGCTGTTCCGATGGTTTCCCATTACTGGAAGCTTTTCATGTCACAAACAGCCCCGCCTGAGCCCTGTGTAGTACATTCTCAGAAACACACGCATCATGCCCTTCAGCTTCCAGTTCAGCCATTTCAATGTGCTGGCAAACTATTTCCTCACTGCACAAGAGGGGAAACGGAGCTGCGTGGCCTTTGGATCACTGGGCATTTTTGACTGGCCCGAGGAGACATCTGGTTCTGTGTGGACAAGAAGCCCATTGTAGGAATCTACTTCATGTAACGTTCAAAAACGCCACGCCCTGACATGAGCCAGACCCAGAGACTCTTAACCATATGAAAAGTGATTCTGACAGTGCTCTGCTGCGACTGTAAGGGGGCTGTGTGGAGTTCAATAGAACTGATGTTCCTCACTGGGACATTCTTAATGCCTTCCTGTAACTGGCTCAGAGATATTGAATCACCACAATGGAGAATACAGAAGCACTGCTGTCTCTCTGCCCTGCAAATGATCTGTTCAAATGGCAGATGTAAAGTTCATTCAAACTTGGGTCTCTTTTCTGTCTGTGTCCACTGGAGCGGCACAATGAATCCAAGCAATGCTGGAAGATTTCTCAAGTTTCACAGGAGAGGAGTATATCTGTGCTGCCACGACAAAAGCTGTTTCTGAAGCCACCCTCCATTTCGCACATCTGTTCTGCACGACCAGTCAACAAGAAAACACTTAAAGTCCCACACCAACCTATTAGAATCCCCCGGCCGCTCAGCTCAGGGAGAAAAATGGAGATTTCTCATTTCCTTCAAAATTAATTTTCTTTTGAATTGCCTCAATTTTCGAATGTTTATCATCTGTCCTTGAGGAGATTAAAATGTTCCTGCCAACGACACCCTGGTTGTTTTAGCGTACGATGGCTGGTGAAGACGGCTGGCACCAGCAGGCATATAATGATCCGTGTCTGGAAGGCCCTGAATCAATTCAATTCTTGTCTTATGACCTTTTTACGCGATGCATTGGGGAGACACTCATCTGCCTCAGTGTCATTGGCTGTGCTCTAATAAAGCTGGGAGTGATGGGCCGTTTAATGAACGGGCAGGGCAGGAGAGGGAGGGCGAGCAGGCTGCAGGGAGACACAGGTTAGCAAGAGCTTTAATTACGACAGCTCATAAAGAAAATTGCATAGAAAATCACTAATTTGTACAAATTGGGACAATGCTGTCCATGGGAGATAGGAAGTTTTTTTTTTGTATCATCCTCAAACAGACGCCGATTTTAATGAGAGTTGCTAGACCACGGATGCTCTATTTCTATTATGCTGGCTGTATAAGTGTAAGCTATACTCTGAGAAGCACATTCTGCAAACGTTCTTCTTGTCCTTGATATTCTGTGCACTTAAGGGTTTCTGGGGCAATTCATATTTAACCCGTTGTCCAGTTCAGTCACGCAAAGGTGATATTCTAACATTTTGACTGTTGGCATTTTAAAGTGAAAGGCCAGTCTGGTGTGACTCCCTTCAGGGAGGGAAAGGAGTGCATGCCACTCCATCCCATAGACACTCATAAACAGACAGACAGACACACACACACACACACACACACACACGCAGTCACGCACGCACTTCCCTTCCCACTGTGTCTCCCTCACTCCATCCCATAGACACTCATGAACAGACAGACAGACACACACACACACACACACACACACACACACACACACACACACACACACACACACACACACACACACACACACACTTCCCCTCCCACTGTGTCTCCCTCACTCTGTGTGTGACTGTGCTGGTGGGTTTGAGTGGAACTTTGGGGTTTGTCTTTTGCTCATCCTATCTCTGTGTGATCCCCCCACTGTAAACACCAGCAGAAACACCAGCAGAAACAGTCATTCATCAAAGGTAAGAAGGCTGGGATCAATGTGCATTGAATTGGCATGGATTGTGCCAATAAGTTATGATTATAGAAATGAACGTGAGGCTACTTTAGAGTTTCAGCAGAGAGAGGACATTTTCTGTAAAGAAATGCCACAACACAGGAAATGAACCCCAAATGAAGGGTAACATTGCACACATCAAGAGCTCAGTGGGCGCTCCTGAGCTGTGAGGATGGGAGGAGGCCTCTCTCTCTCTCTCTCTCTCTCTCTCTCTCCCCCCCCCCCCCCCCCCCTCTCTGTCAGTGCTGCCAGCCAGGCCTGACTGCTGTTTTTTGCGGGGTGTTCCGTCTGAAGTGAGTTTTGGTGGGCACTCGGAGGATAACCCATCCCAGAGGAGTCTCTAAGCTCCGGAGCGTCCCCCCCCCCAATGCCATCCCACTGGACTGCTAGCAAAACAAGTCAAGATCACAGGCATGAATCTTTTAACATTATCATACACTATGAAGCATTTGATAGTATAGATAGATAGTACATCAGTGATGACATGGCACAAAAGGTATGGTTTGATTGCTGAATAAACTGTTCATTCTGACAATAAATGGTATAGACCAGACTCAATGTATGATGGTTAGCCAAACTGGTATTAACAGCCATAAACAATGACAATAGCCTTCAATGATGGCCAATTATCAAATATGATGGTTGCCAATTAAACCAAATGACCCTTAATACATTGAATGCAAAGAGCCTATTAAGAAACCAAAATGAGTGAGTGAATGGGACAAACAGATGAGTAGGGAGAGATAGAGGAGAGAGACAGAAGGAGCAAACCCCCAAAGGGGGGAGCAGAGAGGGGGGAAGAACAAGGCAAGCGACGAAGAGCAGAAGCCACAGAGAGGCACATCAATATTAGTTCCTACTTTTCAACTGACCCAACAGACACTCAAAATGCAAAAAGCAAAGCTTAATTTATCTAAGAGTGGAGCTGGGACAACATTACATTTAAATAAGATACAGACAACTATTCAGGTGCAGAAGAAAGCGTATTGTTTCCCAAACAATCCCAGTGCAAATTCATTCACAGCCAATTGCTGTTGTGTGTGAGCCAAGGAAAAGATCTGTGTGTTTTTTTTAAGCCTATGCCAATTTGAATTGTTTCTGTCACAGACAGTGAGTAATGACAGCTGCGTTCCTGTTGATAAGTTTACTGACAGCAAAAGATTAAGTCCAAATTAGAGATGCACTCCATGGGAGCTCATAATGACTAATCTAGGAATACTTCCCAGTCGAAGTACGGACCACTCTTGGGCCTCAGTGGGGGCACAACCATCTTGGTATGCGCTGGACCAGACCATGTTTGGGGGGTGGGGGGTGGAGGTTGGCGTCATGGAGGTCAGGCACGTGTCGTGGCGTCGTTAGTAAGCAGAGGAGCCTGAGGAGGCAGCTGGGGGTAAACTCCATTTCCATTTTCCCTTTTTGTGCACACAAACACACACACACACACACACAGAAAGACAAACACACACATACATACAGACAGAAAGACACACACACACACACACACACACACACAGAAAGACAGACACGCACACACACACACTCACACATTCTGCTCACAGGTGCCACATTGCCTGCCCTGCACTCCTTCTCCAGGATGGAAAATGGCAACTGTTTGGTGCTGGAGTAAGGGGGAGAGGCAGGGGCGAGGCTTCCCATAGGCTGAGAGGAGAGCCGCTGCTTTAGCTGCTTAGTCACACTTCCTGTG
>NC_137910.1:27452815-27601774 GCF_963457725.1 Sprattus sprattus
AAGGCATTAGTACATATGCATCATACAGCACTGCGATCGCACCAACACAAACACTTTTAATGTAGTAAACCCAACTTCTCATCCAAATAGACCTCAGCCTCGGCATGAGCTTGTCTGCATAAGTATATCGAGACTAAAACATCACGGTTGCCACATGTGAATGTAGATCAAAAAATAACCGATGATATATTCAAGGTCACTATAATGTCAGAAATCCATGCATGGCTTTTCATAAGGGCTAAATTATGATGGTCAGAGGTACGTATAAATGGAGAAATTATGGTTCTGTGAGTGTGTATATTCAGAGGTGGTTGGCAATGGAGCACATACAATTATGCCCTGTAAGAAATGGTGTGCACAACGCTGCAAAACTATTGGTTAACATAGTCTGATACATAGTACAATTTCTATGTTATACAGCGAATATGGCCATTTTACTTCCTATAATCAGCTTCTGGGAGGTGAAAAGAATGGGAAACAATGTAAAGCGATTTGCAGCATGAAAAACCAACGAAGCCTAATTCCCTGAAAACAGCAGGAATATGGAGAAATGCAGTGGGAACGCCAGTGGGAGATGGGCCAGGTGGCGTATGGAGTGGTGATGCATGAGTTGTGACATGACGAGGGGGAAGAGGACCCATCAGCTGGGATTGCATCTCTGGCAAACAGGCCAAGTCCATATGGTGGATGAGCTGCCGTATGCGCTGCTGCTGTGGCTAATCTACACTCTACAGACTCGGCCTCTGCCTCCAATACAGCTTTACTCACAGCTCTCCTCAGGCTGTAGAGATAGAGAGAGAGAGGGAGAGAGAGAGAGAGAGCAGTAGAGAGATAAAGGTAGAGAGAGAGAGACAGAGAGAGAGATGGGGAGAAAGAGAGAGAGAGAGATAGAGACAGAGAGAGAGGGAGAAAGATGGAGAGAGAGAGAGAAAGAGAGACAGAGAGAAAGAGAGAGAGACAGAGAGAGAGAGAGAGAGACAGAGAGAGAGCGACAGAGAGAGAGCGACAGAGAGAGAGAGAGAGGTATAATGGGCATTCTCTCAGTCAGTCCCTAACTCATCCATCCTTTGCTAGCCTGACGTGAGCCCCTTGCATCAGCTGGGCTGCCCATCCATTCAAATCAGCGGCACGCGTGCTAGCATTAGCTTGCATGGCCTGTCCCACATGCACTCAAAGCTCCGTATCTAACTACACACTCATCATCCATCCACTACCTTAATTAACCTCATTAAACATCCACGCTGAGCACAGGTAGTTCTCATCATCATGTGCTTGAAAGGTTCTGGATAGGATCCAGGTTTTGTGTCACGGTTCTCAGTAGAAACGGCCAGCGTACAGAGCCCTTTGTACGTCTACAATAGCCTCGAATAGGAGGGGCAGCCCAGCCCAACTTCTCTGGTATGCGATGAAAGGAGAAACTTCCAGTCCTCCTGTCTGCCTGTCTTCCAGTTCCAGCCCTAATGAGGGTCTCCGTGGGGGAAGAGCCCTTTGAGAACAGGCCCTGTCAACATGAGGGAATACTCAACTACAAAGCACTCACAACACATCACACTGCCCTGCCTGCTGAGTTGGACTGCTCCAGTCCCTCGTTCACTGAAAGGTCCTGGACACATTACAAGAGAAGTATGTATTTTACAACTATAGATTGAAGGGACCATCACAGGCAGGGCCACAACAGGGCTGCTGATGTCTAGGAAATTATTATCTTAAATGGTTCCCATCAAGCCAAGAGGAAAGCCCTACCAAGGCTGTGTCCAGAAACTTTTAGAGAGGGAGAGACTGGAGCAGTCAGACTCAGGAGTCAGAACAGTCCATATATGCCCACTGCCCAGGTGGCTAAAAACATGGATGTTCAACTGCCTCTCTGTCCATATGTGGGACACCTCACTATGCTCATCGGGTTCCTGTCCTTCATATGGTTAATATCCCACAGACCTGCTGGAGCCTTGTGTGTCTAAAAGAGCACCGAGGAGCTCTAGAAGAGCTTCACACCATGTGACATCTTAAGGCTCCTGTCTGAGTAGCCAGCCTGTGGCTGGAGGGCCACTCCCAGGGGAGACAGCCCAAAGGTTAGCCAGTGTCACCCACAAATCCCACCGGGCGCTGCCACAGCCGGGGCCGCTGGCGTCCACTACAATCCCTGGCATTCTAATAACTTTCCAACATTTCAGGGCTGGCCGGTGGCATGCTTACATGCCGGTGGCATGCTTACATGACGGCAGCGGGGTCATGTTGCTCCGAGGGGTCAGGTTACACTACTGCAGCCTTCCTTGTCCTCTCCTACAGGTTGGAACTGGACAAGGGTGCCATGCCCATGCAAACAAAACCATTCATGTCAGAGTGTGACATGGCAACTGATCGGATGTCAGATAATAGCTGACTTAACTTTCAAACAGGTGACAGAGGAGGCAGGATTAATCTTGACAGTTACTATTTGTAATCCTTAATAGAGAAACAAGCCATTCTACTCACTCTCATCAAAGAGAACATTTAATTAGAAATCATGTAATTATTATCTTTGCAAAAGAGTGCCGAGTAATTTGAGTCTTTAAATAACTAACGCAGGCATTGAGCCACTGTTCCTTCTGGAGCAAAGGGATAATCAAGGGAAATTAGATTCCATTCGATAATGATTCTGTCCTGCTGATGTATGTATGTATGATTGCTGATTCAATTGTTTCATGTCAAAATGTCAATAAATGGCTTTCAGAATGGTTTGATGGTGAATTCAGCTGATTTCATTATGAGCCCCTTGCAGTGGAGTGGGTTTAGACCGCCAAAGTACACAGCGTGCCGATCACGTGTCAAAAATGTATCCTTACTTCTTCCCCCCTCTCCTTCTGCATTGCGTGGATGTCTGGGCTGTCACATGGCACTGCTGCAGTAGTCTGTAGCATCGGCCACACCGCAAGGGTCAGATTAGGTTTCATTCTGATTGCATATCCTGCTTCAGAAAACTCTTGGCATGTGACCATGCAGCATGTGCTGTTTCTCCAACGGCAGATAAATCTTAGATGGGAGACGCACAGGACAGACGGACCCTCTCTCAGGCCCGCCAGGAGCCACGGAGACGCACAGGGCAGACGGACCCTCTCTCAGACCGGTCAGGAGCCCGGAGACGCACAGGGCAGACGGCTCTGAGACCCGCCAGGAGCCCAGAGACGGACCGGGGCAGGAATGGCATGGGAGGACTTAAAGGAACAGGCTCATCTGAATTTGAGCTCCATGTGCATTGTGTGTGAGATTGCAAATAAAAGAAAACTATGCTGAAATTAATGAAATATTTGTTTCATAAAATCTCTCTTAATTTCTAAAAAGACATCTGATATTTCCTGTAAATAAAGAAACTAGATCTTTTTAGCAAACAGTACAAATATTAAGAATAACGTTATATAGTATGGTATGTAGTTATTGTAAATAATACATATACTACACAGTTTAGAAAAACAAATATATGGCGTAGCATGTCAAGCAACTAACTGTGTTTGACTGATAAAATGCCATTTTCAATTAATTAAATGACGAAGGATTTACGAACCCTCTCCTCTGTGACAAGAGGATACAAAATGCTGTTTTGCTAATGAAATATCAATCTGCCAGTTGGTTGATGCCTACTTGCGCAGGATCTTGAGTGACACTGCAATCCTTTCATGTACCACTCTAAAATATCCTGTAGATGTAATGATTTGGAAGTAAAAAATATGTTTGTGTAAGCCTGTGTGCTTCAGTGAATGTGTACCGAATGTTTTGAACACGTTTCACAGTCACAGACCATATAGAAACTGTCACAGCATATCTGGGTCAATAAATTGAGCCATGAGCTACAAAATCAAGAAAATCTGCAAGTATACACACATATCTCAGACCATTAATATTCAGTGATTCGCAGTTCTTCCTGACAGAGTGGAGGCCATTTGAAGGCTCAAGTGGGATTTCGACCCTCTTTCCATCATATTTGTTTCTCAGTTTTAACTGACATGTTTCCTGTGACTCAGAGACTGGATGTGTGTGTGTGTGTGTGTGAGGGAGTGTGAGAGTGTGTGAGCGTCTGACTAAGAGTGTGAGTGTGAGTGTGTCAGAGGGAGAGTATGTGTGTGCCTGGAAATGTAGCCAGAACAGAATTTTAATATAATCTAAATATAAATTTGATTGAAAAGCAGCCCTACCACGATGAACAGAATAGAAAAAGCCAAATTCATGAAAAAGATCCAAATTCTCTAAGCATTAGAACAAAGTATCACACTAATTTAGAACCCAAATCAATCCAACCAGAAGCCTCACACTGAGAGACACTCACGTCAGCTCCTCTCATTTTGTGAAGGTGGAGGAACCATCTATTGATAACCAGCCTGCACTATTCCAACACTAAGCTCATCTCCATACATGCCGACATCATGGCCAGGTGCAATAAATAGGAGCCAATCTTAAGGTAAATTACATCCAACCCCTACAAAACAATTTGCATGGTTAAATAAACAAACCTTCCTCAGCCACTAAGCACACACACAGAAACATCATACAGCATACTGACAACAAATGTAAATTATACATATAAATATCAAACCTAACTGACACCATCCATGCTTTTAAATGAAGGACTCAATATGTAGGAGTAGTCAAATGAAAGTAAATGGCTACCTAACCAAATGAACGCAGTGCAGTGTGTGGCGTCAGGAGAGTGTGTGAGTGAGAGTAAGAACACTCCAGGCTTGAGCCCCATAGCCACAGTATGTGTGTGAGAGTAAGAACGCTATAGGCTTGAGCCCCATAGCCACAGTATGTGTGTGAGAGTAAGAACGCTATAGGCTTGAGCCCCATAGCCACAGTATGTGTGTGAGAGTAAGAACGCTATAGGCTTGAGCCCCATAGCCACAGTATGTGTGTGAGAGTAAGAACACTATAGGCTTGAGCCCCATAGCCACAGTATGTGTGTGAGAGTAAGAACACTCCAGGCTTGAGCCCCATAGCCACAGTGTGTGAGAGTAAGAACGCTCCAGGCTTGAGCCCCATAGCCACAGTATGTGTGTGAGAGTAAGAACACTATAGGCTTGAGCCCCATAGCCACAGTATGTGTGTGTGAGTAAGAACGCTATAGGCTTGAGCCCCATAGCCACAGTGTGTGTGAGTGAGAGTAAGAACGCTCCAGGCTTGAGCCCCATAGCCACAGTATGTGTGTGTGAGTAAGAACGCTCCAGGCTTGAGCCCCATAGCCACAGTATGTGTGTGTGAGTAAGAACGCTATAGGCTTGAGCCCCATAGCCACAGTGTGTGTGAGTGAGAGTAAGAACGCTCCAGGCTTGAGCCCCATAGCCACAGTATGTGTGTGTGAGAGTAAGAACACTCCAGGCTTGAGCCCTGTTCTGTTCTGCACCACAAGCGCAACACAACACACCAGGGGGGGAGGAATCTTAGCGAGGGGGGAAAGTGTCGCTGAGAAGCAAGCAGCAGCAGTGGGGGGCTTAGAGGTGTGTGTGTGTGTGTGTGTGTGTGTGTGTGTGTGTGTGTGTGTGTGTGTGTGTGTGTGTGTGTGTGTGTGTGTGTGTGTGTGTGTGTGTGTGTCTGTTGGAGGGGAACACATGAATTATTTATAGCAACTCCAAGTGATGGCTGTACAGATCCGAGAGGACAACGTAAACAAGAAAGAATTTCTACTTCATTTGCGACTGGCAGACGTGGAGGGAGAACAGGAGCGCAGGCAACAGAGAGGAGCGGGGGGGTTGGGGGGTGAGGGGGGGTAGAGCGCCATGCCATGGGATACTCCCGTCTGCTATTTTTAGCACCTGTGATGTCAAAGGCAGAGAGCGAAATTTCAACACAGGCACTGGGCAAATCTGTGGCAGTTCAGCATCCAAACAGACAGGGTTCCCTGGGGAAGACTCAGGAGATGCTGAGGCTCGCGCTCTCTCTCTCTCTCTCTCTCTCTCTCTCTCTCGCGCGCGCTCTCGCTTTCTTTCCTTTCTGCATGAGTGTACCGCCCCAAACATGAATGAGGAAGTACATCCTGGCACTGTGACCTTCACGCTGTATGTTTTATTGATTGGCTGGAGGACATGTGCTCCACCTGTAACTCTGAAAAATGACATAAGAAATTCATCCACCTCGTCTACTCTCAATGCACTTTTATGAATTATGAATGCGTTCAGTGCTATATCAGTCAAAACAGAATTCCCCACCCTTGCATAATTACTTAATATGGGGAGTTCAAACCCACTCCCTGTTTGCCTACATGATCTGAACCAAGAGAAACCTGTGAAATGATCATCTGGACAGCATTCTAATGACTGACTCGGCCCATGTGTCACTGGATGCCCTTCTGGGTTTCACTGCATGCACTTCAGCCCATCAAAGGGACCTCTGTGGTGACCTCAGGAGTCACACTGACATACTGAAGCCAGGCGGCTCATCTCAACTCTTCATACATTTAAAACACATTTGAAATGATGTATTGCATCAGTGGAGTGCTGTCCACTTGACCCCTCAAGAGCAGAGCAGATGGGAGGAGATTCAGTGGGATGGGCTATTACTATTGATAAACAGCCAGCGGGTCTGATGTCTGATGTGTGATGTGTGATGGAGGGACCAGGGTGCTTTGCTCTGTTGTGCTGTGCTGTGCTGTGCTGTGCTGTGCTGTGCTGTGTTGTGCTGTGCTGTGCTGTGCTGTGCTGTGCTGTGCTGTGCTGTGCTGTGCTGTGCTGTGCTGTGCTGTGCTGTGCTCTGAGGAGGCTTTGTGCTAATGAATGGCAGAGAGGGGGCCCCATGTGACCCAGTCTGATCTAGCACAACTTGGCTTTAGCGCAGCTGTTCCTCCGACTTTTGTTCGCATCGTTGGGGAAAACTCTATTCCAGGGTGACTGCTATTTTTAGCTCTACCCAGGGAGATGAGAAAAATAGGGAATCTCATAACACAGTTCCTCCTCTACCACTCCCCCCCCCCCCTCCCAACACACATACACACACTTGCTATTTTTAATGTCCGTACAGTTAGTCAATGTCACAGGGTAAGAATCCTACTTGGGGGTCAAGGCAATAGAGTTTTCCTCAGGGGATTCCAGGTCTGATGGAGTGTGCTCTGATGCTACTTCACTGCAGACTTTAGCGCAGGGCTTGTCTTGGCAAACAGCACCTCTTGTCTTCCTTGTGTTGATGTTAAAGCAGCTGGTGGGGAGGAAAAGAACGTGTGCTTTTTCCCAAAGACAAAAGCGTCTATTGGTCAAACCCCACTCCTGCGCCCCGGCTGAGGGCTTAAAGGGGATGCCATGGGTTTGATTTCAGGATTACGCAGGTATGCATGAGCGTAATCTGCTCTCGCTGTCTGTCACACATGTTTGTAATGCCAGACTATTTTTATTTTTATTCCAGAGCAATTTATCTTATTTGAGGCTAAAATGATCTGCCCAGTCAAATCAGAGGCTCTGGTTGTACAGGCTTTCCATTGTCAGTTGACAGCCTAAATGACCCTGTAAACCATTTTGACTAGAAATGTCTGTTTTGTCCATTCTTTAAGTGGAATCATCAGAAAAAAATAAGAGACCAGTTTTGAGTGAAGCCAATGTCCACAACAGAATAGCAAAGGCTGACAGCTATCAGCAGAGTTGTAAGGAGTCAGGACATCTGATTACAGGTGTCCAAGTTCAAGCATGCACTGGGGGAGCTCAAAGCTGTGTTCAGACTGATTGATGTATGGTGACGTTCTTGGCCAACCCTAATTTGGGCCTGAGACCAAGCACTATACTACAGGTCGTGACCTCCAACAGATGTTGAAGCCTCTCCTGCAAACCTACACCAACCAAGCCATAAATATCACTAAATAGTCCAGGATCACCAGAGGCTTAGCCAGGCCAGGAGCTATCATCAGTGACTCATCAACTCCTATCTCAACCACACCATATATGCACGGCACTTTCCATCTATGGGCCGTTTTAAGACATATTAGAATAAACTTTATATGATGTATTTTAGGTATTTTTTTACAGATTTACTCTCAAAGAAAGTAATTCTTGTACCTCTTACTTTAAGTCTCCTGTTTACTTAAATGGGACCTCAATTTAGAATACAATTTCGAATTTTTAAGTTATATTAAAACTAATCATCAGTGGTAACTAGTCATTTGTGTAACATAAACATTGGCCAGTTCTGTAAATAAGAGTGCCATGGTCTTGAAAAAAAAGCAAGGGATGTAAAGCAAGGCACCCTTGCTGGCCAAATGAAATGAAGGACTAACCCTAGAAATGTCATTCTGTCCATACGTATCTGCTGCCTTTTGTCAAGTGTCTCATCAGTAGTGACAAGCTGTCTCTGTCACAGGAAGGTCATCTCCCCACCAAATCACTTTAGCACTGGAGACCATCTCCAGAGCACTATTTACAGGGCTGCTGGACTAAAGAGGATTAGGCGCCTTACACACTCTCAACACACTACTGTTGGTGACATGGGCAATGTCAGTCAGTGTGCAGCAGTTTATGGGCTCCCTCTTCACCAACCTCTTTCTGATGCATTGCAATAATCCATCTCCTTATCACTATAAATACAGTAAATATATCTGTTCTAAGGTTCTAACGGTCTGGTTTGATGACACCCCTGAAATGTAAACATGAGGGCAGAAACATCACTCTGTCAGATGTGCTGAGAGGCTAACTGAGAGGCTAACAGTAGCTGGAACACACTGGGCAGAATCATCACTCTGTCAGATGTGCTGAGAGGCTAACTGTAGCTGTAGCTGTAGCTCACTGGGCAGAAATATCACTCTGTCAGATGTGCTGAGAGGCTAACTGTAGCTGTAGCTGGAGCTCACTGGGCAGAATCATCACTCTGTCAGATGTGCTGAGAGGCTAACTGTAGCTGGAGCTGGAGCTCACTGGGCAGAAATATCACTCTGTCAGATGTGCTGAGAGGCTACCTGCCGCTAGAGCTGCCCCAACGCTGTATGATGGCCAGTGGGATTTGAACACAGACTAATCAAGCCGCCCTTATTTAGATGACATGATGAAATGATTGAAGAATACAAACGCTGCCAACAGCTTGCAAGTGAGCTTTGAGTTTTTAGATTTGAGATTTTAGTGTGCGCAAGACAAATAGGGAGAGGAGAGGAAGAGAAGAGAGAGTCCATTGACTGCTGCCATCTTGGATGTTTACGTGTTTGTCCAGACTCCAACAGCCAGCAACAAATGTCTACATTAGTGCTCCTCCAAAGTACTGTCGGGGTTGTCGTGGACAAAAATAGGCAGCCATTTTAATAATGGTGGTTGAGCCAGGTCAGGTTACTATCTTCAGCCTTCTGCTGCTTTGCAATCTTAATGTTTCCCGATGGTGAGTAGATGGCCAGTCTAAGTGAAAGCACTCTGAGAGAAGTCTGGCTCAGAGGTCCCTATCAATGTCTCTCTACTGGAATAATTGTGTCCGGAGGGCTGGCGAGGCAGACAATATGGCCCATATTCTCCAGTGCCACCTACAAAAGCTTCTGGAGGAAGCAGGGCCAAGGGTATCAGGTCAGTGGAAGTAGCAGCAACCACACTTACATGTAACCTGCTTTACATTCTGAGTGTCTTCAGAGAAATATTCACTGAATTTTCATTAAACCTTAAAACTATAGACTTCAAAAGCTACTGGGATGTGATTGTGACACTAAAGATCTATTTGACTAGTCCTAAGCAGAAATATGTTCTTGTTTGTGTTTTCCTGGTTGTATTTCACATCTAATTGTGAATACACTTGAATAGGGACTGGATATAAGAAAAAAAATGAATCCCAGTCATTGCTCAGTGCATACAAATGTAACTCTTAAAAAGGTCTATTTCTCACCGGTGGGAAAATTGTTTATTGTTCTTGTTGTCAATATGCCTTTTAAGCTCAGCAAGTTTTTGTCCTAGAGTCATAAAAAGTACACCCACAGAAACCTTTAATCTTCTACATATATGCCACATGCATCAATGTTTTTAGTTAGAGGAAATATACAAAAACATCAAGGCATGTCAGACTACCTCAAGAGGCTAACAGGCCTCAGACCTTAAGGAGTTAACCATGGCTTAGATCAGAATAAACCTGGTGTCCTACCACCTTTGATGCTGTGACACCAAAGAGAAGGTAACTTTCCTCTTGGCTAAATGTCTGATCAGAATCTTGTAATTCAAAAACCATCAATCAGGCACTAAAGGTCTCCAAGGAGAATCACAGGCGCATACCTATTGGCAGCAGTCAGTCTTAATTGCCCTTTAATCACCACAGTAACTGGACACCACAGAGATTTAACATTCGCAAATGCCCCTCACAACAGCAACTAAATAATTGCCCTAATTAAGAGGCAGCCAGGCATCGAGCCTTTAAGACAAAGAGGCCCTAAACCCAACGTACAGAATGGAAAGAGAATAACTAGGCACAGATAATTGGGTCGTTCAGATTTCTGCTTGTCATGTTGTATATGTATGCGTGCGCCTATGGCTAACCCAGGGACACTCTGACGTCATACCTTGAGGAAAACTGGTCTATTTTCTGTGGCCCACAATGACTGACTCATTCTGTAGACAGTTTGGAAACAACAATTCAGGAGTCCTTCACATGCAATATCTCAGTGTTGTTATTCAGGGCTTTAGCCATTTTTCTGTTCTTAAAGAAAGGACTCTGAACTAGATATATTCCACTGTCTGTCCTTCTATAGAGTATTCAAACACCTATTAATCTATCATTACACGATGAAGATCACAAAGATGTGAGGTGAGTGACATTTGAAAATTCAAATAAAGAGTCACACAACATATTCAGAAGCAGTGAAAATAATCATGGTGACTTTGGCAGGTATAACACCATCTGTCTGAGGTTATGGCTCTGTCATATTTTCATTATCCAGACAGATTTAAAAACCCTGTGGTAACCCAACCGGGATGAGTAACATTATCTGTGGGCACATCTAATGCATCCCCTGAGTGACATTCTCCCTCCCGCTGCCTTTAACCTTCACAGCCATCACACCTAGTCAGCCCCCTTCAAGGTGACTCGCTTCTCCTGGTAGCATCGAAAACAACGCTTCGTCTCAAGGCCGGCTCCAAAACAAATGGGGGACATGATTGATTTTTATCTGGTTTTCTATGGCCGTTTACATGTCAGCTGTGGTTAAAGTGGCGCTGAATCAGAGGGTAATGGCCGCCCGGCTCCGACTGTGTGAAGACCACCCCCACCCCCACACACATACACAACCCACAGCTGCACGGCCGTGGCTGTGATTAGCTCTCAAACATGTGATACCACAGACAGCTGCGAGGAAAAAGCACAACCTTCACTAACCCTAGGAGAGAGTAGCAGGGATTTAGTGTCTTTGTTCCACTGTGAAAGGCTTCTTGTCATTATCGTGACCAGATTAAAAGTACATCATTTTATAAAACTAAGAATATGAATTCAGAGAGGGAAAGGGGGTGTTCTTTGCGATACGGTTGTCCATGTTTCTTCCCGACAATGTCTCTCATTAGTGCGATTCTCAGCATTTCATTGAAAGCACTTGTGTAGGGTTAATGGTTATTCTGTGTGTCTGATGAAGGGAAGCCGTGGGCATGTGTATTGGCCTTCTCATCGCTTCATGAAGAAAGCAACAAAGACACCACAGGCACAATGGAGACCCTCCCTCCCTCTCTCTCTTTCTCTCTCTCTCTCTCTCTATGTCCTCTCTGCCTGGTCCCCAGATACTGCGTCTCTAGGCTGGCCATGGCAGCTGGGGAGTGTAAAGTATCTAAGTGCTGTCCCCAGATGTAGGCCTGTCTTTGTCCCAAAGAGGGAGGCAGCTGTGGGGAATCTGGGAGTGTTCTTACACCGGCAAGCAGCCTCCACATCTCCACCCCACACCACTCTTCATGGCATCTCTCTAATAGGGAGGTACAGTTAAAACACTGTGTATGCATGAAGGATTTGTAGCAGACTACTCGGTATGAGGTTTCTAGTGGAAGGATTTTAATTATGACTCACATTTCGGTTTGAAATGACACGTTATGTCATTCATCCACTCCCAGTCAGATGCGTTCTAATGAGCTTTTCCTCTAACAACAGTGTGCCGTCAACGAGTCTCTCCCAATTTACTGAATTGAACCTACAAGAACCAGACGATACATCAAGCTCTCAACCTTTCCCGTTTGTTTAGATGAAAAAGAATCCCCATAAAGCTCTTGCAGGAAGAACTGGTTCTGTCGGTGAGCAACATTAAAAGTGGATAGAAACGGACCCACTAAAAAATTGGAAGATGGAGAGACGTCTGTTTTCACAGGTCAACAAATTGGCTCCCTACTGTCTGACCTGCGCCGATCAATGTCTTTTTCCGAGACGGTGATCTTTGACGGCCTCGCAAGTACATTTTTTTTAAGAGTAAAAGGTAAAGCTTTTGTAGATGGTTCACCCGACACCTCCTTGCCCAATTAATTTGCTGGAGCTAACCTCACAGACCACCGCCGACAATGTTTTGTTTTCCAAGGAGACTATTTACAAGAGAATCTCCTGGCTTTCAAGTCAGTCTGATAATTAAATATACATCTGCTCTAATCAGAAACACTTCTCCTTGCAATATTTCAAAACAAAACCTAACCCCGTGTGAGACAGATGGATGTGCTACTGCTCGATGCACCATCTGTCTGTTACCACTGGTCCATTCATTAGCAAAGCGGATGTAAATTACTGAAGGTCCAGTAAACACTGGGCTGACTCTATGCGCCTGCTGCAAACACTCCTTTACATGCAGATGCACAAAAACTATGAACCGTGTTCATTCCCATAAGGAAAGATTTGAATGCATGAATAATATATATGAGGCACATGCAGATCGCTCCTTTAGCACTTTTCCTGAAAGAAAACATTTAATTTTTCATGGTGGTTTTCATTGCCAGCGCATCCAGCGTCCACATAAAATATCCCATTAAGATTGATTCCTCCACTGTATCGAGTGTCCTTTTGTTTACGAGTTTCAGAACAACCCCCCTGGGCCTGTATTCTGCACTTGGGGGTGGCGTTTACAGTAGGCAGACGTTTCCTGTGGTAACGGGACACCAGCGCGCGCTCACACTTTAAAAATAAAATATCAAACGGTTTGATGCGGCCTCACCACCCATCCATCACCCCGTCACCGGCGAGCTCGCTCATCCCTCTTTACCGCCGGCCACATCATAAATCAGCCCCCGCAGATAAAGTCCAAATGAGACAACCACATTGGGCTACACCATTTGCCATTCTCTCCCGAGTCGCAGCCTCCAGGGTAGGGGAGGAAAAAAAGAAAGAAAACAGCCAGATTACAGCACAAACCGCTGGGGCAGATTTCATTACCTTTAACTTGTGCTGATGCTACAATTCCCCCCTCGGACGGATGTGTGTGCTTTCCCACAATGTGAAAATTAGAGTGCCTGAGCCGGAGGCATGGTGATCGCGGATAAAGAACAACCCCGCGAACAGGAGCTGACGGCCATAGCTTGTGTGAACAGCAGGCAGTCCAATACACACCTACTGAGGAAACTGCAGCAGGCTGATCTAGAGAGGAAAAATATACCCCTCTTCACTCAGCCACAGTGGAGTTAGAGCCCACAGTCTCAGTATGGCGCTGAGAATGAAAATGGCCTGATAGAATTCTCTGTGTAAAGATCTGTTGCCAGCGTTTCTCTGAAAGATTTCATGGATATTGCCCTTGTAAGGCCTACCATTTATTTGGTCTTCCTAACATAGTAGCTTTGATCGTCTAAATGTGTTCGACTTTCATAGCTTGCTCTTAAGTATTGTGGTAAGCTCCCTGTGTGATGATTCACTCTTGCAGATATTTAACTGCTTAACACACTCACTTATCCACAGTTTCTACTGCTTGTTCTTATTTTAGGATATGCCTCTAGTTCACCTACACCTACAGTTTCATTGTAAGATGGATCAAGAATGCTTTTTTCCATGAATTAGGTTTTTGCAGAACCTTCCTATGTCTATCAGCCTACAACCTTTGTCTAATTACGGGACGGCATGAAGGTGAATACAGCCAAACTGGATGGTTGTTCTAAAAGATGAGTGTGTGGCCTGAGCAGTGGACTGGGGTGGGAGAGAGAGCTCCAGTGGCCTGAGCAGTGGACTGGGGTGGGAGAGAGAGCTCCAGTGGCCTGAGCAGTGGACTGGGGTGGGAGAGAGAGAGCTGCACTGCACTGCATGGGAGATGAAGTGTACACAGGCCTGGGAGGGACGTCTGAAGCATGGCTAAAGCACAGGCTTTTGTTCATCACATTAGGTGATTACTGCGTGCCCAGCCACTGTGCACTCTCCCCAACAAGTCCCTCGGCTTTACACACACGCCACTCACAATACCGCGCTGCATTGGGGGGGGTAGGACCTTTGATAGCGGCAAACAAACGAACCGAAAAAGAACATCTTATGTGTGTGTGAGTGCCCCCTGCATAGCTGACCCAAAGGGGCCAGTGGGGATGTAACAGAGGGCACTGGGGAATGGCCTGTCTCTGAGGAGCAGCTCCTCATCTTTGACGGCCAGGGAGAGAAGACGGATTGGCCTGGAGTCAGCTCTCTGCCCAGCGGGCACCTACGCCACAAGGCCCGGGATGCCCCCGCCACGGCTCGCCCGCTCACTCTGGGAGTTAAGGCGGGAGAGAAAAACAAGCGCAGGAGTAAAAAAAAACAAGCGGTGTCACAGCGAATTATGGAAACGAGTGGCAATGTCTTTATTTCACACAGAATGATTTTCAGCGCTGAATCAGCTTCCCCAAACAGACAGCGCAAAAGCTTCACTTCATCATTTCAGTGCTCTTAGCAGCCCATGGTGAGTCATCATGTGTGACACTGGACGAACGGACGCATTAAAGAAGAAACACGAAGTGTTATCTAATATAAACTTGCTCAACCTGAAATGCCTTTACTCAGGTATGCTCCCCCTGAAAGAATTTGTTATGAAAATATGCTCAGAACACATCAAGGTTTAGTGATTCTGCCTTCTGTGAAACAAACACCACTCCTAACAGCGTAAACAGCTGTGCTGTTGTGAAAATGAAAAATTAATGATGAATACATTTAACACCACAGTTTTAACACAATCTCTATAAAATAAACAAGACGCCATGAAAGGTCTCCTATACTGCTGGTAGCCCATTCCACTTCCTCTTAAGAAGTTCTAAGCAGGTTCCCTGTAAAACCACAGTATGTAAATCCACATGACTAATCCCAAGATTTACAGCCCTCATTTAACATGGCTGGGCAGACAGCTTAGCTTTATAGTGAGTACATCTTCCTCTTCCTCAGCTAGGTAATAGCCATCATTAATCAATGCGGGGTAAGTGCTCTTTATCACACTCGTTTGTCAAAATAAGAGCGCAGAGTTCCCCAGGGACCAATCAGAGTCAGAGTGCGCCGGAAGCAGATTCTTTGTAGTCACATGACCATTACAATGCCCACAAAGACATATTAATCCCCTGAAATTAGAATATTTTAACATATCGCCAGGCGAATCTGGTGAATTTGGGTAGTGCTAAATTATACAAATGCATGGCATAATAAAAGGAGATATGAACATTAATAGTAATACGGTACTGTTACATGTGATAGTAATGTATTCATGTTCAAATTACAACCACAGGTCCTCACTTGCCACCTCCCTCCCTCCCCCCGTCCTTTCTCTCTTTCTCTCAGCACATCTCCCACACACTCATGCTCACACACCTACAGTCTAGCATCCAGGCCTCTGTTGCTAAGCGACAAGCCAAGTACGATGAACTGCTCTTATGCGTGTGACATTTGTCCAATCTGATGGGGCATGCACAGGCTCTTCAGAAGATAACATCTGCTAAGCCAACTTGCTCATAATTAATGCCTTCATATGCCAGATGAAGCAACACAGAACCTGTGAAGACAAAACCTCTGACAATGTTCATCTCCATCATCTACCCATTTGAATCCATTGAATCACCTTTCATGACCTTCAAGATCACCACAACCCACAGTATGTCTGAAATAAACAAACAAACATCTTCTCGACTCCTCTGGTAGTACCTACACATCTACCAATGCCAAATTCACACAATCCTAATACTAGACATTGTATCTCATACATGAAACCGCCACATCAAACCACCTGGGCTTTACTTTCCTGCAAAAAACATTATAAGTGCAGGCAAACCCCTTAGCAACGCTAATGCAGGAAGTGAAGTGAAGGGCAGTGTGGGGATGTTGCATACGCTCAGGTGACGGAGCACCAGAATCTTGACACATTATTAATAGACAGGGAGAGGTGAGGGAGCTGGCAGTGTCACCTAGTTGCACGCACCTCAAACCCTCGCTTCTGGGTTTACAAGATGCATCCTCCCCGAAGCGTCTGATGCCACCCAAGGCCCAGGACGTCTTCTCCAAATGTCAGATGTAAGTTTAGAGTCGAGGAGAGGAGGCCAGTGGAAATAGAGGTGGTGTTTGTGTAGAGTGACCAATCATCAGGCTCTCAGATTAGTTCACCTATTTTTAAAACATTATTAGATAGCCATCGAGGAAGATTTATGTTAAACATGTCAGGATGGTATCCATTTCCTGAGAACCAAACACCTTTCAAAGAATTCTGCCTTAATCACTGCATGTTAACCATATAGTGGCCAGATTTCCTAATAACTTTTTGTGGTGTGTGTGTGTGTGTGTGTGTGTGTGTGTGTGTGTGTGTGTGTGTGTGTGTGTGTGTGTGTGTGTGTGTGTGTGGTGTTTTGTTCAGTGGTGTGTGCTGGTTTGGTTGGTGGTGTGTGTGTCTGTGTGTTTGTTTACTAACTCTCAGAAACTCATTTGAAGCAGTGCTGTCTCTTTAAAGTAAATCAGGCTTGAAGGAGCAGGGGGACTGAGGCACGCTTACACAAACATTTGGCCAGCAGGAGCGTAACCAGACCCCACGGCGTAGTGAGGACCTGAACAGTCAGTCAGTCAGTCAGTCAATCACATGGGAATCTCATATAGACCATCGAACTCTCACCCAGCTTAGCATTTCATTCTTCACCAGAACAAACTGGGAAACTGCACAGGACCACAAGATCCAAGATCAATTTTCACCTGTCCAACATTTTAAGTCTGAGGTAAACAGATGCCTAAGTATTAACTACATGATTCTTGGATCTGCATTTTGAAGAAAACATTCCTTTCATCAACTGTGAAATGTATGGAAATCTAAAGGGGATGTGAGGAAATAGTCCAAATATTCATCTCAAATCTGGCTTTGGAGAGACTGAGTCTTATGAAGTAACTATTATTAACATATTCTGTGTGGAACGACTGCTTCTAATCAAGCAGCACAGCAGTGGTGTATCTTGGGAGGTGGAGATGACAGGCTGCTGAAGCTTGATGCTCCTTTCCTCAGTAAACTCCCATTTATTATTCAGCATTTTATTGATCTGTGTCTCTCCACACTCTCAAGAATAAAACACATGAAAGACATTAATAATGTGTCAAGTAAAAGCCTTAAAAGGCAGGCAGCAGCAGCAGCAGAGGAGGAGGAGGGCAGGTGTGGAGATGTCCTGACACCTGGAGGAGTAGTGGGTGAGAGGTAAAGAGTTGCCGGTGGAAAGTGGTATATTTACTTCAACACAGCTCACCAGGTAGGAGGAGAGCCCTGTGGTCGCTAAGAGACCGCATCTCCTCTAATTGCTGTCAGTCAGGCATGCATGGAGCGGGTGGTTGGCTCAGCTCTCCTCTCTGACTCACATCACTCTCCACCTCCTGCAGAGAAGCCCTCTCTCTCTCTCTCTCTCTCTCTCTCTCTCTCTCTCTCTCCTTCTCTCCCAGCCCCCTCTTTGCACCTATCTCTGCCACGATTTCTCCCTTTCTCGCCTTTATGTGCTTTCTCTCTCTCTCTCTCTCTCTCTCTCTCTTTATCTCTCTCTCTCTCTCTCTCTCTCTCTCTCTCTCTCTCTCTCCCTCTATTGTTTTCCTCCCCCAACCTGAGCTTTAGCACACTCCAGCCTCATTAGCCCACCTCCAAAGGCTTTCTCTGAGGGCGTCCACTGTGCACTGATGAACGACCAGCGGATCACATCATGTCACGGAGGAGTAAGTGGAGCTCAGGGGGTGCTCTGATGCATGGCCACTGCGTGACTAGGCTGCCTCACATTCATAGATTAGCACATATCAGTCACAGTGTCCTTAGTATGCCTCCAGGTCCACACTCTCACTAACGCATTTACTAGAGGTTAAACCTCCATATTGTGTATACAAATATGTCTATGTATAGTGTATAGTCTATGTATAGTATCTCTTTTCTTGCTGCAGAAATATAGCAATCAAATTAGATCTGTTTTCTACTTATTTGCCTTGAATCAATATTTAAGACAATTCTGATCAGATTGCTCCGGCTACCTATCATTTATCCTTAAAGGGCCATAAGGCAGCAAGTACCCTACTCTTCCTGAGAGTGTGTGTGTGTGTGTGTGTGTGTGTGTGTGTGTGTGTGTGTGTGTGTGTGTGTGTGTGTGTGTGTGTGTGTGTGTGTGTGTGTGTTGTGTGTGTGTTTGTGTGTGTGGGGTGGGGGGGGTTAATGACGTTATCCCATAGTAGTAACTCCTCCAGTAATAAATATTGGCAAACTCCAAGGACAGATTTCTGCACTGGCAGGTCAGTCATGTTGCATCCCATAAAAGAGTTTGGCTTTTGCAACATCTGAGGGGATAAGCTGCGTCATCAGTGTGCTGCATCTGTCTGTGTCAAATGTGATGATGTTGCACTTGGTTAGCTGAGAGTCCCTGTCAAGTCCTCAGCATCTCTTATCCTCCTCTCTAATGCCATGCAACAGACTGCACCCACTGGCACGGAAATCCAGCAAGTAACGCTTGTGGTCCCAATATGATTAACCTTTAAAACACTACACTAACTACACTATGATGAGTACTGCCTGACTGATCAGAATGACAAGTACACTGAAAGTGTATTCTTAACTGTTTCTGTGAGTATTTATTTTATGATTTTTTTTTGTTACGAGTTCAGAAAAAAATGTCTTTTAAACAGATTATGCAAATTAATTATGATTCTATTTCTTAGCCAACTGTATTCGTCTCCATTCATTTACATGTGATAATAAAGATTATGTGTTTAGTTATATTTCAAAATGCCCAGGTCAACACCACAGAGGACTTCTCCTTTCCCTTGAACCCAAATGTGCTGCTGCTTTACAGCCATTGTTTACTATGGCATTGGAAACTCAATCACATGTGCTGGGCACTCGCCTCCAGCCACTGCCCTCCATCTTGTGCTCTTCAGGAAATGGTGGAGCAAATGGACCTTCAGCTGGGTGTACACCATGAGAGTGATGGGTCTCCCCAGGGCCAGTTCCAGAGTGGCCTCTCTGGCCCCAGGGGTCTCCTCGAGCTGAGGACGTATTTGCTACGCGGAGCACTATGCTCTTGGCGCCTCAGAAGAAAAGGACAAACAGCAGGCCTGTGGATCTGCTGCCTGCATGCTGGCCTTGAGACCAAGCATCTCATCCATGCTCATCTAACTGGTTAATTCAGGAATGATGGGGAAGAGACCAAACATCTCATCCATGCTCATCTCGCTGTCTGCTGCATGCATGCTGGCCTTGAGACCAAACATCTCATCCATGCTCATCTCGCTGGTTCATACAGGGAATGAACCAGCTAGAGATCTCAACACCAGGAAACCAGAGAGCCGTGTGCAGTGCAGTATTCAAGGGATGAGGGATGAGATAGCTATTTGTGAATAAATCTATATCATCATCTATACTGGG
Source organism: Sprattus sprattus (assembly GCF_963457725.1). NCBI lineage: Eukaryota > Metazoa > Chordata > Actinopteri > Clupeiformes > Clupeidae > Sprattus > Sprattus sprattus. The sequence continues at coordinate 27,472,518 of NC_137910.1, forward strand.
ACTTTTTTCCCTTATTGATTTACGCATACCACACCCGAGACACCAAGTGTCCGATCCAACCACCAAACAGCATGAATTATGCAGACAAAGTATCTGTGTCCACAACACAACAAATCAGCACGCCGTCTACTGAATTATTGACATGGGATTCCACTTGTAGTGCGCCTCCTGTTTCTTGGACGGGCCTCTGTAGCTCAAGTACACACAGAACAGGACAGGACACAGATCACTGTTGACACAAAACACCTGGTAAGTCAGCAGTAAAAGAGCCCCAAATTACACCAAAAACACTCACACAACCAGGGAGGTTAAAAAGACCTTCCCCTTTTTCTCCAGAGGTTTATTATGACAACCTTCAACAGGATATTGAGAAATGTTCTGCCAGCCTTCCATATTAATCATAAACCTACAGTTTGCAAAACAAGGACTATGATGAACTCGATTTTGAACTCTTAATTCAACTCATTTTGAACTCTAATAATGCGTTATGTATGTACACATGCATGTTTATATTGCAAATACCTTGGTTAATGGCTTCACTATTTTTTACCAAAAAATGTATTTATTAATTACAGGTTCAACTGCGGTAAAATAGAGTATAACAAGGTCAATGCAGTTTAAGTGAATCCCTTAAATGAGCCCCTAAACTGCATCTAGACCCGAGGGTGCCTACACACCAAATTCAAGGCTGGTGTCAAATTAGAATTAGAAAGGGTGGCGAATTCCACTAACAGCCTAATGCCAAACTCTTGCCTGTCTGTAGCTTGATCCTGAGCCGGTAAGAAAATACACACTTCTCAGTGTCTGGTGGAAATACCAAGCAGCGTCCAGTCATCTTAAATGAAATGCAGTTAAATAAACATGGGACTTCTTTGTGATTCACTGTTGACTTCTTGAGAGTCCACCTGTCTTAACAGGGCAAGCCACTGGTAATTAGAGTTGAAGCTCTGTCCAAAGCAGAGATGGATCATGGGGAAGAAATCTGTGCATAGTCATGGAAGGAAACAAACCAAAAAGATCTCTGTGAGAAAGAACAATAGAAAATACATTAACGTTGAATTAATCATGGTTTTGAGCATAATTTCCCATTCAAAACTGGCAGCATCAACACTTATATGCTCTGTCGCAAAGCTTAAGAAGTGACCACTGAACGGTAATTGGACTGACAAAGGAACACATGCATTTTGCCTCAAAACACAAACATCTCATCAGACTAATGCCCTGAACAGTCAACCATGATTTTAAACATCAAGCCGCAATACCCTGCAATTTGACATGGCATGATTAGAATTGTTACTGTGCTGCTTGTCATTACTCTCTGACTTCCCTCAGTCCACTCGGCAAACCCTTTGTTTAATCCGTGGTGTGTCCTTGCTCTGGCTAAAACAATGCTTGGCATGGCAACACCGGCATTCTCTCTTCTTGTGTCTTGCTAACTGATCCCCGAGCAGTGTTGTGTGGAGCAGTGAGGATGTAACCTTTGCAGGGGTGAGGCCCCGGCCACAGCCTAGCTGACTGAAAGTAAAATGACGCCTCCATTCTGCCGGCACATTATCAGCTCCACTGGACAAGCTCAAAGGACGAACCGCCCAGAAAGCAAGGTTGAGTAACGGACATGCAGCCCTTCCAAAGCTCGCCGTGGACTGGCCTGGATGAAACGGATTATGTCATCTCCAGGTTTCTCTTTTTTCTTTTTCTTTTTTTGTTGGACATGTAGGTGAGACACCAGAGCAGATCTGACAGAATCAGTCACTGGAAGGAGGAAGAGCACGGTTCCCTCCGAGCAGGAAGAGAAAGAAGCTGGTAGTTTGATGAGGGAGGCTGAGAGGCGAGCATGTACATACATGGAGTCTGCTAGCTAAATGTCAGGCTCCCCGGGGCCTCAAGTGGCCTAGAGGGAGTAAAACAGTCAGGACGGGGCCTGCCTTGCCACGCTCATAAATCTCATACAGAGCCTCTTAATATAGCTGCGAGGGCTAAATCTGATTGTGCCAGTACCTTGACTGTGCACTTTGTTAGGGCACTCGGGAGCGCTGGCCATGTGCACAGATGCAGCACAGTGTGACCCATAGCTTAATGAAACCTCTGATGGTGATGCGCCGTGACAAAGCATTGCAGTGTTGTGATCAAATCATGTTGCTAAGGCGGCACACCACACTTCATTTGAGTCCCGTAAAAAAACAGATCCGAGACCCCAAATCTGACCGCCGCTGCCTCAGCGTCTTCAGTGGACAACTGGAAGCCAAGCATGTTTGAGTCTGATGATAAAGATGCAACTGTGCATTACACATGAAATAAACAACCAACTGCCCCCATTTCAATTCTTACCGAGCTTCGAGTGTGCATCTTAATGGTGCCTGTTAGCATAGATTCGGGTCACATGTTACAAAAGTGCATCTGTTCCCATACTGTCAACTGAGAGTACTCCGCTAATTTCTCCCATGACCCCAGACAACTCTGACCCGGACCCTATTCCTGGAGGTCAAAGGCTGGAGCTGAAGACGCCACCTCATGCTTTCTATTCCTGGAGGAGCTGGACTGTCCACTCCTTACAGGGCCAACCGTTAGCTACCCATCTTCAGTGAGAGAGAAAATGAGATGAAGTGAGTTCCTCCATAAGGCACGGGGGAGAGAGTAGGAGACTTACATGGAAGAGATAGAGACAGGTTTGGGTTAGCTTCCCCATCAGTACAAGAAGCTATTCTCTCTATTTCTAAAGGGCTGAATGGGCAGAGATAGGGCCTTTCCTGCAGCAGGTCAGAGCCAGATGCTGCCTCTGCTGCTACCGCTGCTGGGAGGCTGTGGAGCAGTGCATGGATTGCTTCTGCCTGCATGCCTCTTGAGCATGTGCCAGTGTGCCTCCTCACACGGCAGCGCCGCCAGGCTCGCCTTGAGACACGGCTCTGCTGAGCACCAGCCCGGCCTTCACCTTACAACCCAGCAGGCCAGCAGCCGTGCATCTCATAGCCACCGCTAACCACGGCTATCAGAACAGACACTCAGCAGCCGTGCATCTCATAGCCACCGCTAACCACGGCTATCAGAACAGACACTCAGCAGCCGTGCATCTCATAGCCACCGCTAACCACGGCTATCAGAAAAGACACTCAGCAGCCGTGCATCTCATAGCCACCGCTAACCACGGCTATCAGAAAAGACACTCAGCAGCCTGGATCTCATACATTTGAACACACATGAGGGAAGTGTCAGGGGAATGGTTTTACTTTGCCAATAAAGGAGTGAACAGAATGTCAATGTAATGGATACTTCACAGCCACTCCCTTGATCTGTGGGCTAGTGCTACACTTTCATCTGTGGCCAGAGACTTGCCCAAATGTTATTAGCGTCGCAGCTGTGATCAGAGGGGCACAGGTCAGTGTCTCCTCTCCATGCTCAGCAGCCTTTAGAGTATGACTAGCACATTACAGCTCGCTGTATAATTCATACTTAAATCTCTCGGGAGAAATTAATGTGTTTTCTAAACTGCTACCACTGAATTCCCAGTGCTTTAGTTACAGTCCTGCAGTGCCCTTGTTACTTGATGAATCCAAATGTTGTCTGAACGTGAATCTTCACAAAAAGCTTTGATCCAAATGTGGGCTAGAAATGATTACCCCAGGGTGCAGAGCCATCCCTCCGATTTTTTTAGACCGAAACCCAAATCTCAAGTACCAATCTCAACTCTCACTAGCTGGGGGGTTGGGTTGAGACCGCAGTCATTTAAAGATGGAGGCAACAGTCACAAATGGGTTTAAATTGTTGGATCAGTAGTCTCTCCGGTTCCTTCCCATTCCTTTTTCTCGATTGCATTTTAGTTCAGAATTGACGTCCCACAAGACATAAATCTTCTGTATACTATATTGTGTATTTTCAATCTGAATCTACATATTCCACAAGGATTACAGTCTCATTTTTCCTCAACCAAACAGAGGAAGTAGGCTGTCATGTTCTCCCATGCCCACTCAGTGTTCATCCAGAAAGGCTGTCTCTCCAGCAGCTACACCCACATGCCTGTTCTACTGTATTGCTCACTGCGAGCTGTTTCTTTAAGCGAGGCAAAGGATGCTTTTATCAGGTAGGGGGTTTCCCCTCTGCATGAAAAAGATATTCTTTTATTCGAGGCATAGAATACTGCCGTTCCCCGAGCCTCCACTTAAACCCAGCCAAAAAATAAATGATGTTGAATAATGCCTGAAGTGGTCGATGCAGTATTCAAGGTCTAAATTTACCCGACAATATCAAACATTGCAGCAGTGATTTCTGCATCAGCATCTGCACAGCAGCAGCAGAGGAGGGCGGTGTGAGGGAACATTCCGTGGGCTTCCGCAGCCGGAAAACATTCCGAGTATGGAGGGAGCTACTTGGCTCTGAGCTCTCCATGGTGCTGAAAGCTGGATTTGAGCAGAATTGCCTTCCCTCAGGGAGCATAGTTTATGCATTCCACTCAACCTCTGTGCTTAAGCACAAGTGCCACGCCAGGCAGGAGCCAGGCAAATACATTTAGTATCTGAGATACACAAAACCGCCTCACCACTCCTTAAGAAGTCCAAGCTCAAGCTGCATTTTTCTTGTTTTCACATAATTACTATTATTACTACTATTATTATTTACTTATATATACTATGCTTTGGTTTGAAGACTGAAATAAACACCTGAATGGTTCTATATGTGTGTCTTAGTAAGCATCTGTATGGGATTACTGGTTGTGACACCAGAGGAAGGTTTCTGCTTCTCAAAGAGAAGAGATAGATTGCATCTATATGTACTCATTGAGCCAATGCAGTTAACCAGTACACACATTGCAGGATGATCAATTCAGAGTCGTTTTGCTCCTTAGGAATTTAATTTGTGCTTATGTATGCTTATGCATTTATGCTTCATCACTTAAGCTAAACTGTCCAAGTGGCTGAGCCACTTGAATTTGGAAGATGCCTGATAATGAAGCAGACTGTGATTAGTTGTTAAGCATGAGGAGGTTTTTTAGAGGCCTGGTACTGGGGAGGTACTCTACACAACAGGCAAAGGTATAGTATGAGCCATCAAACATGGATGGACATGGGAACAGGATCATACTAAGACCAGTGGTCATTGGAAAATGGATCATACTGAGACCAGTGGTCACTGGAATGGGATCATACTAAGACCAGTGTTCACTGGAATGGGATCATACTAAGACCAGTGTTCACTGGAATGGGATCATACTAAGACCAGTGTTCACTGGAATGGGATCATACTAAGACCAGTGGTCATTGGAAAATGGATCATACTAAGACCAGTGGTCACTGGTAAATGGATCATACTAAGACCAGTTGTCACTGGTAAATGGATCATACTAAGACCAGTGGTCACTGGTAAATGGATCATACTAAGACCAGTGGTCATCGGTAAATGGATCATACTAAGACCAGTGGTCATTGGGAAATGGATCATACTAAGACCAGTGGTCATGGGAAAATGGATCATACTAAGACCAGTGGTCATGGGAAAATGGATCATACTAAGACCAGTGGTCATGGGAAAATGGATCATACTAAGACCAGTGGTCATTGGGAAATGGATCATACTAAGACCAGTGGTCATGGGAAAATGGATCAGGGATTTCCTATGCTGCAGCCCCTAATGAAGTGATTGAGGACACAAAGGCCAGCACAATCTGAGAAGATACTACACTGATTATGTAGCCACATTTGTTTTACATCAGAAGTGCCGAACATTATTTAAAATTGTTTGATCAAGTGAGCACAAAAGATAACAAATTAGCAGAATGTGTCCAAATGTTTGCATTAGAAAAGGGTCTCATCTCGTCATGGAAAAAGCCTGACAGGTCCCAGTAGGCAGACCGTTAGCCCTCAGGCTATCCTTTAGTAAACAGTTCCTACCACCAACGGTGTGCTAGGGAGAGCACCCCTGAAACTCAATAGCCCCATGGCTATTGACTGATTAATACTTCGTCTTTACTGAATGGCCCTGACAGTCACCGAACAACGCTGCAGTGCATTGTCATCCATTTTTAATGAGACATTCACTGTGAACTTGAGCTCAGCATACAGCATCTGTACATGCCATCGTTCAGAAAAAAACAACAGCAGCGCGTCTTCTTTTACCTAGCCCGTGTCACTGGTAGAAAGTGCACCACCTCAGCTTACAAACACAGTTGCTTTGGCATGCTATCAATGTCAGATTCAAGAATAACAACAAGGCATAATAGGCAGGAGACACTCTTTTAAAAAGGGACAGAGCATTGTGTCTGGAGCATTGTGTCTTTTTTAGAAAATGTCCTTGGCCCACTGGCCTTTGAAAACACAACCATAAAAAAGTCCCTCTCATTATGCTGCTCCCTGAATGAAAATGAAATGCCAAAAAGACACTAGACTGGCATGGCAGCGTGCTACTGGCTCCATAGTGTATTAGGGTGAAAGAAAGGGAAAATGGAGCCATCCCACAGTGCCAGACACGCAGCATCCGTGGAGATCCCTAAAGGTCATTTGCATGTCCTCTATGCTGTGCTGCGCATGCCTGCCTCTCTGCCTCGCTCTCTCTCTCTCTCTCTCTCTCTCTCTCTCTCTCTCTCTCTCTCTCTCTCTCTCTCTCTCTCTCTCTCTCTCTCTCTCTCTCTCTCTCTCTCTCTCTCTCTCTCTCTCCTTCTCTCTTTATCTCTCTGTTGTTTTGTGCTGAAAGCATCAATTATGATGTGAAGCGCATTTCCATGTCTGAAAATCACTGTGTGGCTGTCCTATAGTCATGCCAGAGGGACGGGTCTAACCACTGGGCCAGTGCCACAGCTACATCTCTGAATGCGCGTCAAAGCTGAAGGGGTTTTGCATGTGCCTTCAAAACTGGCTCCCTGCAGTTGTGCACAATGGCAGAGTTCCACAGGCATTTCCATGGCATTTCTATTTTCCATTTCTAAACTCGAGACAGCAGGCTGCAGATGTCTTTCTTCCACTGCCCCAGCCTATGTGGTGACATTAAAGACAAAAACAGTGGATTTACCTACAAAAAACAACTGGAAGGATGAAAAGAGGCTTATTTCTCACGCCACAACAAAGCCACCCTTTTACTACTGAGAGCTTTCATAATGGGATCATGAGCGTGAAGTTATTAATTTTTCTAAAATTAACTGTAAAAAAAAAAAATATTAAATCATCAACAATGTACCACTCAACCATACATAATATAGGCATCAGCTGATATGCATTGTGTGCCACAGGTCAACCACAATGATAGGACATGAAGCTAAGCCTGAAGATGGGCACTTGTGTCGGGCACTTGAAAGACAACAGCTGAAACAGCTGGCTCTCTTGCCCAGGGCCACAGGCCTGTGATCTCCAAGTACAGTCGCTATCGCTATCGCCGCCATGCAGGCCTCCCTCTCCATGATCAGGCCTGGGACAGATATGCTAATAGTTTTCCAGAGCCAAATTGGCCTCCCTTGGATCAGGTGGCTTAAGAGGCAGGCCAGCCACAGCGAGGCATGCTCACTGCCTGGGCTTTTTCCTGGAGTCAGGTAGACCTTTCCCATTGAACCATGACCCAGAATAGCCCCAGAGGGTGATGAAGGCCTTTTAATAGCAAGGTGACAGCCGTGACAAGCAGGACATGAACTCTATTTCTACATCATGTTATACATGGCTTGATTTGATATATGGCATTTATTAACATGCGTCAGGTCTATTAACAATTGGTGCCGTGAGAACACTACATGGGAGTTCACTGAATCAAATTACTGTACTTTGTAGTTAGAGAAAGAATTCCTGCTGTGCCGTTTTTCCCTTACAATTAATGTATATACTGTAACTTCAATGAACTGATCAAACTAGCATTCTGTGCTCAGGTTCATTCATGGACAATAAGAACACCACAGTAAATCAAAACCTCACTCTCCAGAAGTCAAGGCAAACACTCAAATAACAAAATGAGTTTCATTTAAGGCAATAAACAAAGACTCCAGCAGGCTTCACTAGTCTTAACAGAGTAAAAATAGAGTGCTCTGACAAAAGAGACAACACATTCACAGGTAACACATGCTCAAATGATTATTTTGCAGGGGAAAATATGATGTCAATTGTATCATTGAGTGGGTTTTAGCCTTTTTAACAACTTGTTCCTTTTGCAGCATATATGTCTGTGCACAGCACACCAGGGTCCAGTTAGTGAGAGCGACAGCTGAAGTCAGGGCGTGTGCTCCCTGCTCGTCTGGCGAAATGCACCCGGCGCGTTGCCAAGCACATGGGATACACAGGCACACAACAAACCCACTCGCCAGGCATGCCCACAATCCTGTCTGCATTAAAGACAAACAAACTCTAGGCTCTGTCTTTAGGCATCTCTTAGTATCTATCCACGTGGCATGTAAAAACAACAGCTCTGTGTTCCGATGTTGTAACAGTACCTCAATGTACCAGGGAGTGTTTCCACTGCTTTGAGATTTCAGTCGTGTTCAGGCACCAGCGAGCCTAATCACAGAGCCAACAATCTGAGGCTCATTACAAGCAAAAGTGATTTCTGGAAAAACAGCTTCACGGTATTTGGATTTAAAAGGGAAGAAAACAAAGTAGGTTTGATTTGGTGCGTCAATCACCACAAGCTAGAGCAGTTTCACTAAGATTATTTTGACAACTCAAAAGCACCTTATTGTTTTTGGCTATCCAATTAAACGATTCAAGAGATGATGTTTTTACTTAGAATTTAGTATGTTAGATGTTTACGCTCTGTATTTATATTTGCCTAGAAATAAGGCTTTTAAACAATGCATGTCCTTACTTTATAAAAAACAAAATACATTACCATGAGGGCTCGAAGTACACAATGTGCCTCCTACCTTGCATACAATCAATTGCTTTACCCTTAGCCACATAATGTATACATGTTTGTGGTGTATAAAACTTCACATAAGGTCCAACCAATTAGGGCAACTATGCCAAGATTCATCCAGACACAGTCGTGAATGTAGTATGGTCTTGGTTTAGAGGCCACAAAAGCTGCATGCGGCACAACACATCTCCAAATCCTAACTAGGCAATGCGACTTCTTCATATGCATCAGCACAGCAGTGATTTGGACTCAGGCCCGTGTGGAGTGGGATAAAGACAGGCGGTGGTAAAGGCTGAGGACATGCTATCCTATCTCCCTCTTCTCACCCAGAGGCTCAACATCCCCAGTTCCTCCAGTCTCAGGCCTCTGTAGCCAGAGTCCCATTACTAACACCATGCCAAAAGGACCTGGCTCACCAGTCAGCTGCACAGCGGGATCACATTTCAGTCCCTTAATGCTCCTAACAAGCATGTTCCCGCTGCAACCCAGGTGACAAAAGCCCTCTGCAAAGTCACCCTACCAGACTCCAGGAAAGGCTGTGTGCTTTTATCTCCTCAGACCATCTCTCTTTTTCCAGGAAATAAGAGACAGAGGGACGTTGCGTGCATTCTTAAATGCTCCTTCGCAGAAATCCAATCAGGAGAAAATTACTGAGGAATATGAGGTTAAAACAGTCTCGCCTTCATGATCAACCAGAGGCCTTTCATTATTTCTCCAACCTGTGCTGTTAATGGAGTATCTGAATTGGAGTGTTTTCACGTAAGGCACAACACAGATACTGAGCTGATTGTGTTTTAACAACTTCCATCGGAAGAGGTCAGGCATAGACGTCAGTCACAAATGGACATGTATACAGGGTGGTGCAGTTTGATCAAGTAGTTAATGAAATGGTAATGAATACTGGGGACTTCACATATGCCATTAACCCTTCCCTCCCCAATAATATCTCAAGGAAATGAGGGTCCGGCTACCAGTCCTAGACGATTGGTGGACTAGCATAATCGAAAAATGAAAGCTGCAATATCCAATTCCTCCTAATCAAGCCAGATTTGGGCCAGATTTGAAAACAAACCACTCCAATCCACCTCTGCGTAGCCCATGGTGTACCCCTGTGACTGACATCTTGAGGATTGTTTTTTAAATGTGTCTTAGTTTTGATTGGTTAAAGGCCAGGACTCACTGAGAAAAGTGAGTCTCTCCACAATTCTGCCCGGTGTGTTCAATCATGATTAAATACAGGCTCAAACCAGTGTTTAATATCCATGCACCAAATATATTTTGTTGTACAAAGATCTACCATAACATTGCTAAGAGTGTTTTGTGTTGTGCTGATGCTGATGCTGAACTATACATTTCAGAAGTGATGGATCACAAAGCCCTGTTGTCACAGAAGTGCATCTATGATCCATGTCCTAAGAGCTTCACGTGAGCTGATACATCAGTCCTTATCTCTTTTAAAGTGAAGGTGAGTTACTGCCAAATAGCACTGGTACTGCAAGTGAATGGCTGGATTTCCCTTGAATGGCAGTGCATAACTGAAGTGTTCCCCCTAGCTGTCTTCGAATGAGCAATATTGTCTCACACTATGATTTAGGATTAATGACACTGCCACAAACTGCCACAAAATGTTACCCTTCTGCTGTGTGCTAAACAGTTACATTCATGTCACTTCACAGGAAGATTGTCAAACATTAAATAAAACACTGACACATTGTATATCACAGTTTGATTTACAGAGCATAAGGGAAACCCTGCTTTTCTTACTAGCAGCCCCGAAGTGGTCACATTAGAATAGTTTAAATCAACATTATCACTGATTTGATTAACATATTCTGATCATTTACATTATGATATTGTCGGTTAATGGTCCATGGTCACACAGCCATCATAAGAAATGGCACCTGTACATGTAATACTGTGTATCCCCCTCATGAATAACTAATCCCATCAGCTGTGTGAGACTTGTGTGACAACAGTGGGAGAAGAGCGCCTATGTAATCCTCATCAAACTTTTAAGGGTTCAAATACTTTCTTCAGCAGAATGAGAACTGTCAGAAGTACACAATTCCCAAACCCATTTTCCAAAATCTCAAAATCATCAGGTTACAGAAGTAACCCACTCCAATGCGAACATGAAACATCTTAAGTGACATAGTGGACAGAGAACACTACATATCTGCTGTCCTGAGATTAATTAATCATGTTTACACTCTTAGTATCTACAGTTAATTAGATTTTTTTTTTTTTTTTTTAATGTTGGTTACGTTCACAAGACTGAATAAATGAAGTAGATATTGTCTGCTTACCTTAGGTTTGATGTTGCAGTGGCAGCAGACAGTATACAGGTATTTGAGGGTCCTCCACAGGAGAATGATGAAGAGACCCCCGAAGAACGTCACCATGGATGAGGCAAGGAATGCCCACCACATGCGCTGACCATTGTTGTCACAGGGAACATCTGGTGAAAACGGGATGATCACATCCATCTTGGATATAGAGACAGAAGAGTCCGGATTTTTATTATAAATGTAATTATTACTCATTATAGATCTGCTGCGGCCATAGGAAACGTTGCCATCTGCCACGACTAGCATCTAAAACCTTTGGAGAGCTCCTGCCAGCGCCCCCAACCCCAGTCATCAGCCATATTGCTTTAAATATGCCTCACGATCGTTCAATATTTTTGTCCAGCTCTCCACAATATGAATATATTTTCAAAGAAAATGTTTCTTCTCGGTAAAATTGGATTGTAACAGCGAGTCTCTGTCCCTCTGCGGGATGCATTTAAATCCGCATTAATGACGACTTATCGTTTTCATTTTGAGAGGGGTTCCAAAAACGCTCAGAATAAATACCACCTCAAAGAAATATTCATACTGCAGCCTTCAATGCGGCTGTTGTTATTCAAAGCTGCGTTTAGATGACCCGTGACAACAGCCAACTGACTATATTCAATCAACTATACGTGTGAACGCGCTGCTTTCCATCCAGCCACCGTCACTTGAAGGTAGCAGATCGATTTCGGTCTCACCAACGCCAACTTAATCGATAGCTTCGGCCGTTTTCAACTGGAAGGCGATACCTTGAGTTTTCAGTCGTTCACTTGCGCTACACAACGAAATAAACTACCTCTAACGACGGCGTTTTCCCTTTGTATGTCCGCGCACAATGACAAGCGATAGCATAAATGTCGCTGTCCCCATTCACTGCCTTCAGCCTCTCGCGGGCGGCCAGCTGATAACGCCCGTCAGATCTGCTCCAGAGATGGCTGAGGACATTTACAGGTAGGAAGGCGGAGCCAAGCCACAATAATAAAGATGGACAAAGCGCTCCAAAGCTGCGCGACTGGTTACATTCGCTGGTAACTGCATAGTTCATGCATCGCATTAAATATATTTCCCATTCTTTATGGGCGAAAAGACACTGGTTCCTGTTCAGCATGTGACATTATCACGTTGCGACGCGGTTTTTTCTGCAGTTCAGCCTCTGCCTACCACGTCTTAGCATCAACCAACAGTGATGCAACAGCCGTTAAATTAAAAACATGCTGCCATTTTTCTGCTTTTTTTATGCCGCCTAACACACTATTACGCTGGTCACGCAGAACATTTTACCGACGATATATTGAATGAAGCTGCTTGGAATGCCTTTTTCGGTGTCTCTCAGTCAATTTGAAACCAGGACACTGATTGAGGTTGAAAGCGTCAAGATAGGGCAAGGCGCACCGCCCTTCTACACAAGGGCAAGGATTTGGTGCGTGGACGAAAGGACCTGTTGAGCTTCTAGCCTATTATTCGACCTAGGCCTACATCTTTCATTTTAATAATAATTCGAAGTAGGCCACAAAACGAATTATAATGTGACCTAAATAGTTACTTTGATCATGGGAGCAAACATTAAGGTAACGATTGAAAAAGAAAAAAATGAACTAATTTACATGTTGAACAGCTGCAGCACTGGCCTACATGACAATTCGGCAAAAGGTTGTTCTGGAAAATAGGCGTGATTGACAAGAAGGTGTCCCCTGTCAACTTTGAAAAGTAAACACAAATAAAACTGAAGGAGGTGTCGAGAAGATGCCAAGATTGATTTCTAGGGGTCTTATTTACAGTCTGAGATACAGATGTGCTTCTACATCTAGGCCTACTGAAATAGCCGCGGTAACAAAATCGTACCAAGCTGGCCTTCCACAAACTTTACCGCATGGGTAATGTATGCGCAAAGTGATCTTGAAACATTATACCCGCAAAACTAGCTATCATTGACATGCTTTAACTATGCCTGTTGAAAGTAAATGCCGGGTCAAGTATATTGCTAACCTAAGCAGGGTGCAGAGAAAGCAAGTTCTGTGGCTCTGTTTTTATAGATTAGGTGACACTTTAAGCACATTCTCAGCCTATTCAAACCACAAGGAAAATAACAATTAATAACTTCGGCATTTGTAACAACTTTATAACTCAATGAAAATGCTTAAACAGACGGAATCAATAACCATATAATATAATGCACTAAGTATAAGCAGGGACGCTTGTTTCCACTGCGTGAAGCAGGTGGTTTTGGTACGTGCTTTTCTATTGCCTCCTGCAAGTCCTCCTACTGGACAATTCAAGAACTGCAAGGTCCAAAATGCAGCAACATCCCTGCCTCAAGCATACATACAGTACTATTACCATGCTTATACTTGACATTTTTGGAATATTGCCAATTATGTGTGTATGTTTTAAATGCATCAATTATAATTAACAGTTTAAGATTTGAGATAAAAAAAGAAATGTTTACTTGTACTGCAGTATGTTACAACAAGTGTATGTTAATGGAGTTTTAGTATGAGCGAAGTGAACAGAGTTTAGCAATGAATTATACTGGACAACTACCCAAATTAATCAAGTGTCATTTTAAATATCTGCTATTGAAGGTCAAGTTTCGATGTTGTTATTTATGGTGGGCAACAGGATCCTGGACTGATCATCTTCCAAGAAAATCCAGCCAGCTGTCAAATGCGCTGGTCTGCAGAGTAACCGGTTCTTACAGGAGCCAGAGGAAAGGCCTCAAACTGCTGAGAGATGTTAAGTTTAACATGGGATCAGTCAGGTGCTAATATATAGTTTTGAGGTCAGGAGGGAATACGTTGACAGACCTGAAGCTAACTGATCAAGATATTAAACAAAAAATGAACACCCTTGAATTGTACCAAGACACTAATTCTTGGCTTAAGCTGAGAAAGGCCAGGCTTACCCACCCAACTCCAAAGATCACTAGCTGCCGCCCTTGTATCTTCTCAAGTTCGGATGAGCTGTCAGCAGCTGTCCTGAAACAGATACTCTGGTGGGAGACTCTAACCCTTTCTAAAACAAGCGTAAGGGGACTTGGAGGACATGTTTCATTGGGCAGTGCTCACAAACAGGATGGGTGGGAGTCTGTACTGGACCAGAGGTCTCAGGCCAGATGGAGACCAGTGGCTGCGTTCTTTTGAAAGCAGAGGATGGGATCTCCCTGGGGGAACTGGTGAAATATGGTATTGAAGAAGGGAGGAAGAGGTCAGTCACGCCAAGAGGAAAGTCCTACATTAAATGAAACTAAATGTACAGGTTGCTGCCTGTTAAATAGGTATCATGTAAAATGGGAGTATTGAGTAAATGATTCTCAAAGATCAAAGTAAATATAACAGTTTTCCACCAATATCTTTTAGATTAGTCAAGGCTAATGAAAAGCATTAGCCATGCTCATAAGCATATCATCCTTGATGAATTAAATTCCCTATATTCCACTTTACCCATAATCCAGAAATAACTATTTCCCCCAATGAAACTGCCTGTGAAATTGAATCGTTCACCTTCCTATTATCAGCTTATATAGCCAACAACCTTCAGACATATTTCTGTTTATCTCCGCAAAGAACATATTCCATCTATATCCATGCTATGGCAGCACGTTGTTTCTGCTGCTGAGGCAAAAAGGAAATTATTTTATTTTATTCCTGTGGAACAGCACATCTGTGGCTGAAGATAATCCTAAACATGTAATTTCTTATTCTCATAACATTCCCTATGACCAACCGTTAAATGTTCCTGAGAGCTTATTTGCAAGAACAATGAAGTACTATAATCATGTGTTTATTTGATCATTTCACATACATTAACCTTAACTTGAAGCTATGCATGTGAAGATGATTCCTTGGAGACTATTTATCTACTATACATCATTTACCCTCTCCAAACTGAATATTTCCTTTTGCCGACTTTCTAATCTCTCCATTATCTTTATTTAGTTGTCCCAATACTTCCACCTCCTACTATATATCTCAAAGCTTCACTCATCCCTTGCTCATGTTCCCAGAAGAGGGTCAATGGCCATTACCCTCTCTGCACGGCTACACTCCATGTGGGATCACTAAACATGGAACAAGTGTTTTCACTAAGATGACATACATACCCTAACACTGGTTTAACATTTCAGATGGCACTCTTAATTTCCCCTCCAAAAAAACATTTAGAGACTGTTAATCTTAAAATTCCCCACTAATTGACTATGCATGTGGATGGACATACAGTATAACCTTACCTTAACAAGGCAGCATGCCCTCTCTGGTACACCCTAGTCAGGTAAGCTGTATGTGCTGCAAAGCTGACTGATTTGATTACACTTCATATGGTCTTCCTGATCAGTGAGCACGAGGAAGAGAGCTGGTCATTTCCAAAGGAGAATCCTCTCTTGTCTCCTAAAGGCTCACCGCCTCTATAATAATGAACGCTGAGAAGAGCAGGGCTCACGTACGCTCATGAACACAGTTATGTGACATACAGTAAGTTCCCATAACGCACATCATTATATTTCAGCCAAATTCATGTTATAGAAACTATTCAAGAAATAGCATATTCATTCAAAATGGTACAATAAAGCCATTCTACAAGAGGGCAAACAGGAATGTGCCAAACACAAGTTAGGATTACGCCGTTTTACAAAACAAAACATACAAAAATATTTTAAAGACCATGAAAATCAGTGAATTTCTGAAAGATACTTAGAAAAAGTAAAGACAGTGTAAAAGCATTGCTAATACAGCCTAGCCCATGGGTCACATTCTTCAATGTATCAAGCTAATCATTAAACAGTTTCCATACATTACAGTATTTTTGAATGCAATTCAGATGAAAAAGAGAGCAGTTAAGCTGAAGACTGACGGTCATGTTTTAATCCCTTTATTAATAGCAAAACAAGGGGCACAAGACAAGTAACAGTACTGTTAAAGGTCTGCAAGTTGCAACATAAACATAGTTTTTGGTGGGGGGCAGGACTGTCTTAAAGAAAATCTTAAATTTTGTTAGAACACTTAAGTGTGCCTAGATTTTAATTCAGCAAAACCAATCTATATGTTGTCATATGCTTCTTTGTTGCATTTTGTTTTGTGTCACAAAATATACAAAGGCCTTCAAGCACTTGCACAGCATCATAGTAAATATTTAGTTGCACAATTAAAATACATTAAAAATTTTCAATCATATTTCTGAAAGACAGCACTTCAACAAGAGTTCAGAGTGGCTTATTTCCTTGTCAATAATTATTAACCTTACAAAGAAAGTCAAACAAAAACGAACAGGAAAGTACACACAACTTGTTTGACTAAGTTATGAGACAAAATAAGCAGTTATTCTGTTCAATGCTACACAAGACAATTGCAACTTATAGACTCCTTTCTATATGAAGCATTTAGTGAACATCAGTGATATAAAAAATAAAATCTAAGCCCTTTGTGTAGAATTTCACATATGGTTATTCAAACTAATGTTCAACAAAACACTGTGACAGATGTTCCTCTTGACAAGCAGTGGCTTGCCGTACGCTGCCGGAGTGCTCTGAGCATATTCCCCAGTGAAGCGAGAACTCATTTGTATCTACTATCAAGCAGATAAAGAAACATCTTTACCATGACCATCTTCTTTAATAATGTTAAAAGTGGGCGCCATGCTCTGTATTATATAACATGTATTGGTATAATCTATAATGCTCATGTTACAGCGAATAAGATATTAAACTACTACTTGCCCTTTTCCTCAGAATTAAACTGAAGGGAGGCTTTTAAATAATGTTTCCGTTGTGTAGCACCCTAACAGGCAAGACATATGTCACTTCAAGGAGTTTGAAAGGTGCCGGCTACAGTATGGCTGCTTGAGTAGGGTCTGTGGCAGGCCCAGGTGAAGACCACGAGCAGGCAGAGAGTGCCTCTGGCCCCATGGTCCACTCACCAGGGCTTGGCTGCCCTATGGCTCTTATACTTTCAGCTGCTGCAATGACTCAGATGGCTAAATTCACATCCGCACAGGCTAAACCAAGCGATTAATACCACATAGTCCTCTTTGCTGACAGCTCATCAAGAACCTCAAGGAAGCAGCACTGATTAAGCAGCCTCTCACCCAGATCGGTCAAGATTTCTCCTAGCTACAAAAGGCCCTACAGTGATGAATTATGATACATTAGGATCTTGACATATCAGATAACATTATGTGATACAGAAAAGGACTTTTATTCTTTTATTAATGCCGCAACATTTCATACAAATCACGTTCATTTTTTTAATAAAAGACAATCCCAATCACAACAGTACCGGTCATCTAGCCATTCTCTATAAAAATACCACCATTCCATGATGGATCCCTCTTTTTTGAACCAAATGCTAGCTATCTATTAAGAAAAATAGACATTCATTTTACTTGAACAATATGCCTAATTTAAACACAATAGTCAACTTCTCATCTGCTGGATCATAGGTTTTCCCCACTGAAAACTGTGCAAGAAGATATCCCTTTTTTTCAAATGAGAATATATAGGCCTATGAGGAACATGTTTTTGCTATTTAATTTCAGAATAAAAGGCCATTGATGAAATGCAAGGAACATATGTGTGATACACTCAAATATTAGTTTTCCCATAAAATGAAGGTACCTTTTAAACGGTCTACTGGAAACCTACAAATTGCTAGATTGGGGTTTGTTTGCGGGTGCAAAACCAAAGAAAACAAACAGAAGACGAGACATACAGGATTTGGCACAGCCTTAGAAAGCAGGAAGAAGGGTTGCTTGACTTGATAGGGAGAGGGGGGATTAGTGTGCCTCTTCAATAAAAAAATAAATAACATTGCAACAGATTTACGAAAAACCACTTATTAACCCTGCACCTCTTTTTCTACTCCATTCTGATTTTAAAAGGGGAACACATAAAAGTGACTGACAACCACAAACAAGGAGACAAAGTGAATAACAAAAAAAGGCTTAAAATCATGACATGTTTGACTGCTTCATGTTCATAGGCCTGTGGCCTACACAAAAATACACTTACAATATATTCATATATATCTAGTGGCGACTGCACCCAGAACAGTACATGCGAGTTTGTACTTCAGTATGCTCGAGTATGAGTTTCTTTTCAAAGATGTGATTAGTGGTGGTTAGAAGAGATTGTTTGAAAACACAGTGGTCTGTCTAGCCCTGGAGTGCATTCTGAAGAGGCCGGATAGGCCACCTCTCACAAATACGCCATTGTCATACGCTCAGGAGATCTCCTAAGGCACTTCCATTTGGCCCGTAAAACCGTTCACTCCATTCTTCATCTCAATACCCATTCATATTCAAGTTTCTGCCTCTCCATAGTAGTTACTATGCATTATTACCCCCCATAGATCAGTTTTCCTTACACTTTTATGGATGCCAGTGGCGGAAGTGATGTGTGATGAGAGAAAAGCCACTCGCAAGCCATTCAGTACAATGGTTGTGTGAGCTGGACTGACATTGGGTTAGCAAAGACTTCACTTAGGGTAACATAGAGAAAAAGTACACATTCAAGCAAACATTAAATAACAATTCACTGACTTGACTTTTTATATCTGTAAACGTATGTCTTCGATGCAGCATTACCAAACATCAGATGTCCATCGGGAAGACCAAAATGAACACAAAACATAAAACTTCAGTGCTATAATTCTGTTTCTGCACACACAACAACAAGAACTTCTATCAACATTACAAAGTAGGAAAAATAAACACTAGAACTGTAGTGTTGGTTGTAGTGTACCTTTTTTTTTTTAGAATGTACATCTGTTTTAAGAGTCTGTGCATGTGAGGATTGGTGTGTGTGTGTGTGTGTGTGTGTGTGTGTGTGTGTGTGTGTGACCACAGATGAAAGGCAGTGAGCCTCCAGGACCTTCTCAGACCTCTATGTAGAGCCAAGAGGGGTCCACAGAACTTTGCTCTGTTCCTGATCAACTATAGTGGTGATCTGAGTGCAAACGTAGGGCAAAGTGCCACCTTGGACAATACCTGAGTGAAGGGGGAGAGAATGAGATCGTATAAATAGTTTTTACACGGACACAGGATGAGAGACAAACAGGTAGCTTAACTCTAACTGAGCTTCTCTTGTCTCTGTATGGCATTAAAACAAAAGATCATGCATATAAAAAAAAAAACTCCAAACCTGTAAAGAATTTGCTATACTCCTGCTCAATCTTCTGTGCAACTTCAAATTGTTCCTTGGAATGTTTTTGAGAGACTTTATCCCGCAGATACACCGGATCCTTCTGTTCCCTTCAGAAGAGCACATGAACATCACTGTGAAACCACAGTTGTCTACACATCAAAAGTCTGAACTGAACATTACATGGTTGAAATAAGACAACTGGAACCAGTGTAATTGACAGAAGATGTGGCTGGACAAGCAACACTAAGCAAATTACTTTACCCCCAAAACTATTAGTTGTAAAATGGAGCCATCTCCAGCTGTTTGGGATTACATAAGTGTGGGGGCGGCAGAGAGGACCGGAGACTGTAGGCTGGGAGAGTGAGAGATAAAGAGACCGAGAGAGGGGGAGGCATTCGGCGTGTGTGAAAGAGAGAGAGTGTGAGAGTGTGTGAGAGAGAGAGTGTGAGTGTGTGTGAGAGAGAGAGGAAGGAAGAGACTGGTTGGGCTAGCCCACCAAGTGTAGGCCCTGTATGCGTTGATACCCAGTCAGAAAGAGACATGCTAGTTCATCACCAGTACCTCCTATAGGACTGCCACTTCCCCTTGGGATTTCATTAATAACCTCAAGGTCAGTTCCATATTCTGAGGCCAATATGTCTTCACACCAGTGATGCCCAATGCACAGAGTGTCCTATAGCCCCGGGGACTGCTGCCCATTGGCTGGCTCTGCCATATGCACTGCTGGAGAACAGTCTGTGCCCCACTTTCCTCACCGCAGCACCCAGAGGCAGGTCCCTGCTCACACACGGCCTCTGAGCCGTGGCAGTCCAATCACATGAGCAGGGCGAGCGGAAAAGACTTATGCATATGACATTCTCCACAGCGGAAGCCAACTGAAGGCTTCCCTGAGATTTCCAGCTGGAGACTTCATTTACATAAACCTAAGCTAACCCTAAGGATCTTTGGGAAAGCTAGTCTCGCAGCCTCTGGGACTGAAGATGAAACTAGTCCAATTTGCTCATCAGCTGTAAAAAGTGGGGATTTGCAACATGGTTCACAGCAGCCAATGTACATTAGAAGCCAAGAAGATAACCTGAATCTATATGCATACAGCATTCTATATGTGGTACTGTTACCTGAAGGTACTGCCAGAACGCACTTACTTTCAGAGCAGCTTTTTGGCTCTGGATGAGACACACAAACTACTGAAAACAAAGGTACATGCATCTCTATATTCAGTGGAAAAACAGATTGTGCGTAGACCTCTCATAGGCAGCAACAGACATATTCTCTCTTTCATGGTCCTTCACTGAGGAGGTGTTCTAAAGCAAGGTCTCCTCTGACTGAGGTGTGGGTCCCTCACTGAGGAGGTGTTCTAAAGCACTGAAGTGCAGAGCTTTCAAATCAATTTCTGGTTGGGAACTTTACCTGAAAGGCACCCTTGATATCTACTGTGATTTATTAGACTGTTTAAAGCAAGCTGCGGATAACTGGAGGTTTTTTTTTTTACAAACAAGGGGAAAAGGTTGTGTAGATAACAAAGAAAAAAACCTCTCTGATCCATTAGTACCAGAGCTCTGGGGAGCTGCTAGTCTTATGAAAACCAGACAGAGAAGGACAGAGAGAACGAAAGACTTGAGGAAAGAGAGGGAGCGAGAGACTTCAGGATAGAGTTGTGAGGGGAGAGATGCGACTGGTCACTTACTTTATCTGCTTTGCGTTTTTGTAGCGTATGAAAATGACGATTGGGTATATGTGAACGCTGTGAAGCCGCTCAATGGCGTGAGGTGCAATGTCAAGCAAACAGTGAGAGTCCTATGAGAGAGAGATGACAAGACAACTCAAGCTCCACTTCCAGGACCAATGAGGACAAGCATAGTGTACACAGAAACAACACAGAAATATGGTTTCAAATGCACCTCAGTGCTATAAAGAATCAACAGACAAACTATAGGGGAAAATCAGTTTTTAAAGAGATTTCAGTAGCATTCTGACTGTATGACTAAACTACACCCCCATCTGGTTTTAGTACAGTTGAACACACAGCTCAGACAATACAAGAAACCACTTTGGGAAGCATTTAAGGGATATGACTTGTGAAGGAGCATCACGGAATACCTTCTCTGTGATCTCCTTAATGGAAGCAACAGTTGTGACATCGAAGTGGCCACTGCGCCGCTTATAGTCGATGAACAGGCAGTCTTTGACGCCACGCTCGATCGCTTGCTGAGAAGCCTTCATCACCTCTGCAGCATGGGAAAACACGGAATCAGCAGGAAGCACAAAGGAGCAGAATCATACTGCCCGTTTTATGGGGCAAATCCCCCAGAAGAGGCAGGGGTTAGAGTGAAGAGGATGAAGAGGCAGGGGTTAGAGTGAAGAGGATGAAGAGGCAGGGCAGTGAGGGACACTGGAGTATGTTGATGCACTACAAAGATACCCCAACACATTCCTGTGGTATAATAATCAACCACATACTTATACCTAACTGGTACATTAAAGACTACAATAATGATTCCCATAGATATAGATGAAAGTGAAAGATAATTGGGCCTCTCTCATAGAACAATTTAATTACAATACGGGGTGAAATATAATTAGATGTTAGACTGACCAGAGCCCAAATTAAAACTGCATAACAAGAATTACTGAGAGAAATGTTTGCCCACGGCTTCTATAGACTACACGAGGTCATGCTGCAACCCGGCGCTTCTCAGTGAGCGGGTTGAAGGGGAGTTGCCTGGCAACCCTTACCAAGTACGCATCTGCAGAATTTCCCCGGAGACTCTTTGACCAGCATGTCCTTGACGGCGTCCACCAGAGGCCCCAGGATGAGCACGGGCCTGGGAGAGGCACACTCCACCTTCTGTACCCGCTGGTATGCTAGACTCACGTAGTCTGCAGAGACACAAACAACACAGTCACTCCATGCAGCACAGGGAGCCTCAGTGTGCTCCAACACTGAGCTGGGGCTAGGGACGAGCAGGAGGGTTGTTTGGGGGAGCTGGGCCTAGAATAGCACCTGAGTTGGAAGATAAAAGTGGTCATATGTCTAAGTCTGCAACAAAACCAGGCCGAGGTCATTCTAGGTCTTAACCCAAATCTAATTTCCCAAAAGAGTCTAGCAAAAGTCTAGTCTGTTCAGGGAAGTGCATGGAAGAGGTCTGAAGGTTACTTCCTCACCGTCCAGGAATGGGATGGAGTCGGTGCTGATGGCGTCCAGAGCCACCAGCTCTTTGCCGCCATCTTTGGAGCTGCTGCGCTTGTGCTTCTGCTTTCGGCGGAAGAAAGAGCGCCTAGCCGCCGCCGAAAGAGTCTTACTCGAGCCGTTCTCATCCTTCATGTCAGTCATGCTGTGTCTGCGGTAGAACTCCTGATCCATCCTACACACACGCACGCACGCACGCACGCACGCACGCACGCACGCACACACACACACGCACACGCACAGGCACACGCACACGCACACGCACACGCACACGCACGCGCACGCGCACGCGCACGCGCACGCGCACGCGCACACACACACACACACACACACACACACGTGAACCAAAGGGCCAGCTACACAACAACAATACTTTATAAATGTTCTTATCAGTGCTGTCAGTTTAACGCGTTATTAACGGCGTTAACGCGAACCCATTTTAGCGCCGTTCATTTTTTTACCGCGCGATTAACGCGTTGTAAAAAAAAATATATATTTATATATATATATTTTTTTTAGATGAACGTTCTTTTTGCCCTCCCAAACTGTGTAGTAGGCTAACGTCACGTTTGAGTGAATGATGAGCGCGATACGGCGAAATTGATGATAAAAGCTTCTGCACTATAGGCTGAGTCCTTGTTTATCTTAAATGTGCACTTTATAATTTTATTTTGTACCGCCATGTTTGGCAATGTTGTTTTTCAATAAAATAAAACATTGCTTAAAGCAAGCCAATCCACTTTTCCATGTTGATAAGAGCATTAAAATAAAATAAAAATGATGGAAAAAAATGATTGAAGGGACATTTAGAATAGATACAAATTTGCGATCGCGATTAATTTTGATTAATTTAATCGCGATTCATTTTGAGTTAACTATGACAAAAATGCGATTAATCGTGATTAAATATTTTAATCTTTTGACAGCACTAGTTCTTATGGATATTTGTGTTTGCACGTCTGTCTGTGCCTAGGGTGCATGTTATTGGGGACGGATCTGTGTGTGCCTAGGGTGCATGTCATTGGGGATGGATCACTCACATGTATTTGCTGGGGATCTGTCCCCTTTGCATGGTTTGTGCATTTTCATCAAGTTGCCAGGCCATCCAGGTGCCAAAGTTGCCCTTTGGTAGTGTGTCGTCCACATAGAGGATGTCATCCTTCTTAAAAGTCAGGTCCAGCTCCGCCTCCGCGGTCCGGTCATAAAGTGCTCTGAGGAAGGAGGGCGGTAAACGAGAGGAAGCGAGGGATGAATGGCAGAGAGACGGAGGGGGCGAGAGAGAGAGAGAGAGAGAGAGAGAACCTGATCCTTCATGCTTAAGCATGCGTCTGCATTCATGACAGGCGGATATGCAGCGCTGTATTTACTGCCACTGACATCATGAGCCCACACATAGGAGGAGAAAGCCGCCCGCCGTGACAGCTGGCCACACAGGAATCTCTTTGGCAAAAACAAACATGGCTATTTTGGAGCCACAAAAGTTCCACTATTCACATCCTTCCCCTCCGTCTGACACATGAAGCATATAGTATTCCTCTGCAGATGAGTAGGCAACACTAATACATACAGAACTCTCATACTCCTCCAGAAGACAGACATACTAACAGAGATCAACACTGGGGTATCTTTACTGGGGGATATTTCCCCTAGCTAGCATGACTGCTGAGATCTAACTGCAGATTCACATGAGCGTGAAGTGCATACACACACACACACACACACACACACACAGATGTCTATATATGTAGCTGCTCTGTCCTGCTTACAGACTTTAGTTTGCTTAAGGGGGATTAGTCATATGCTGCATAACAAGGCTGCCTGGACCGTGAGTGTGTCTAGTACCTGATATAGAATCCATCTCCAGGAGTGTCTTTTAGTGCGTTGAAATCATCCAGTCGCTGCTGGACTCTGAAGGCAACACTCTCGGCTGGCTTCAGCATCTCCAGGTAGGCCTCCTCTGCAGTCTTATTCTTCATGTGCACAGCACAGTACTAGAGAGGACCAGAGACGCAAGAGACTTTAGCATGCTAACTACTCGCCCCATGCCTTTGTAAGCCAATGAGCTACAACACACATCTAGAAAAAGATACACAGAGAAGAATGGCCACTTCTGGCTTCCTTTGTGGAAATGCCCCCCTGATTGATTTCCACTTGAGAGAAATAGAACCTGACTGAGATGAAATGACATTAATGTGGGCTCCTTGAGAGAGACAGAGAGCCTGAGTTACGCTGCGCTCTGTGCAATACTCTTTGGCACAGCGCTCAGCCAAGCCCTGCCAGATTGGGATAGAACAAGTTTCCCCCACAGCCCAAATAGATTGCTTGTGTACAATGGAAGAGGAAGAGGAGGAGGAGGAGGAGATCGATGAAGAACAATAGGCTAGGGAGAAAAGTGGCTTTGGCCTGAGGACGGGCAGGCAGAACCAAGCCCCGGGAGTGATTACTTTGGGTGTGTGTGTGTGTGTGTGTGTGTGTGTGCGAGTGTGCGTGTGTGCGCGAGTGTGTGTGAGTGTGTGCGAGAGTGAGCGAGTGAGCGAGTGAGCGTGTGTGTGTGCGTGCGTGCATACGAGCGAGCGAGCGCGTGTGCGTGTGCGTGTGCGTGCGTATGTGTGTACGTGTGTACGTGTGTGCGTGTGTGCGTGTGCGTGTGCGTGTGCTTGTGTGTGTGTGTGTGTGTGCGTGCACCTCTAGAATCATGTCTCCAGGCATCAGTCCATCTGGTCCCTGTGCAGGACTGTCCTCCTCCAGCCCCAGCACAAAGATGCCCCTGAGGTTGCCCCCGCTGATCTGCACCCCCAGGTCGGCCTGCCCCCTCCTCACGTTCACCTGCCTCGGCTCAGGGATCTTTCTGGAAACATCCGACGGCATCCTGAGGGCAAATGATGCATGTCAAAAAAACGATCGATTCACAGCATCTTTAGGCAGTGGCCAGAGACAAAATCAACTCTGGCACACAGCGTAATCAAGAGGGGCTGCAGGCAAAGTCTGTCTGTCTGAGTGTCTCATTGGAATGAATGGGGGATGTGGGGGGGGGGTACCTGATGAAGCTGTGAGGGCTGGTGGTGGGGGTGGTGTGTTTGGAGGAGGGGGTGAGGGTGCCCTCGTCCTGCTCGCTCAGGGTGTCGATGTTGGAGTGGTTGTCAGGGGTGGTGGCTCCGCTGCCCTGGGGCGTAGGCTGGGTGCTCATGGGTTCCAGACGAGAGCTGCCGAAAAGACAAACTGAGGTTGATACTTGGAGGGAATGAGTGGGAACAGGAACTGTGTTCTCCTTTCTTGTGTTAACTGTGCATTGGTCTGAACCAATTTATCTTTATTTCATATTTTCAATCCTTCCAAACATATACAGGTAAGGCCATCAGATGTTTCCTAAAGCTTGGAGCCTGAGCCTGTGTACCTGGAGCGGGAGTTGGTGCCCAGCTGGTGCATGTGTGGGTTGTACTGGGCCATGATGCTGATGGTGTCACACTGCTGGCCAATGATGAGCCGAGCTTGCTGCTCCGTGGCGTTCCTCAGGTTGATGCCATTATACTGCAGAGAGAAGAGGAGAGGAGCAGAGAGGAGGAGAGGAGGAAGAGAGGAGAGGAGCAAGGAGCAGAGAGGAGGAGGAAGGAGGAAGAGAGGAGAGAGGAGGAGGAAGGAGGAGAGGAGATGAGCAGAGAGGAGGAAGAAGGAGGAAGAGAAGAGAGGATAGGAGCAGAGATGAGGAAGAGAGGAGAGGGGAAGAGCAGGAGGAAGGAGGAGGAGAGGAGAGAGGAGGAGGAAGGAGGAGAGGAGATGAGCAGAGAGGAGGCGGAAGGAGGAAGAGAGGAGAGAGGAGGAGGAAGGAGGAGAGGAGATGAGCAGAGAGGAGGAAGAAGGAGGAAGAGAAGAGAAGAGAGGATAGGAGCAGAGATGAGGAAGAGAGGAGAGGGGAAGAGCAGGAGGAAGGAGGAGGAGAGGAGAGGGTGAGAAGAAAAAAAGAGAGACATCAAAATGAATCATTCAACAGACCACACAGTTGACTTCTGTGGTCAGTCAGTCCAGCGTTCCTGTTACTCGGACGTGTTTACATCCCTGTGTGGCTGGAATGGAGAAGCAGGGAGGGGACCTGCCTACTGTCCGCAGAGGGTATAGGGTTAAAGGGGCCGGGTGTGTGTGACAGTGTCCGGTGATGCTGTGGTCACGGTGAGTGGACACCCTGACAGCCACGGCGCCGCCAACACCACTCACCTCCAAGAGCTGGTCCCCGTACTCCAGCCCGGCCTGGTGCGCGATGCTGCCGCCCGTCACCTTGGAGACGAAGATGCCGCCGTTGTCGCCGCCGACGATGGAGATGCCCAGGGGCTCGGCGCCCTTGTGCACGATGACGTTCCGCGGCTCCTCCAGGTACGGCCTTCAAACGGAGAAACAGCCAATGAGTGAGCGGGCTCTCAGGACCCGCCTCCACAGCTCCCCTGAGCTCCTGTGTGTCGTGGACCCAGAGCGCAGACATGAGGAGGAGAGAAGCCAAGCGCCCTCATGCCAGAGAAGCATCACGGAGGACAATGCTTCTTGTGTGCAGCCCACTCATGTCAAAGCTTGACATCACACACGCAGGAAAAGCAACATTAGGTGCTACACCAGCACAGCAGCACCGCAGCACTTCAACAACACAGGGAGGAGATTCAGAGACATGTGCACAGACAGGGAGCTTCAGACATGGGATTTCAGCCACCACACACACACACACACACACACTCCCAGTGACAAAACTCGATTACTAAAACAGAAAAAAACTACTATCCACCAGCAGACATAAGTAGGATAGTAGAATAATATTCAAACAATCACAACACACTTATATGCACTAAAGTGATCAGCTGTCTCAGAGAGACAGGAGGATACAATCACCACAAGACTTACTGTGTTTACTAAATAAACAATAATTCAAACTTAAATAACACTAAATAAATCCTTTGAGTAGCAGTAACATGCTTTGTGGATTTAATTCCTGGTTTTACAGACTTACTGACTGCACCCACATAATGTTTCTAGTCTAATAGAATGTGTGGGGCTTTCCAGACTGTGTTAGCTTTGACATACATAAGGAACTACATTTAACTTTTGGCTAAATATCCTGGGTCTTTATATGAAGGCTAAAATAAGAGGTACAAAACAGCAATCTGCATATTGCAGCTAGGAATTGTTGAATTTTGAAATGCCAGTCACATGGAATAAACCTCTAACTCTTGTATCAGGCACACAAAGCACATCTCCACCGCCCCCCCCATCCCCACCCCCCTGGGCCCCTCCTTGTCTGTGGGAGACAGGAGACAGCAGACAGGAACCAACCTCAGGCTCCTGAGAGAAGAGAACCTCGGCCTAGCAGCCAGAGGGATTCTCAGAAAGGAGCGGTTACGGTACAGATATCTGAAAGATTGAGGAGAGAGGTAGGTAGGAGGAAGAGAGGAAGAGAGGAAGGTGGAAGAGAAGGAGAGAGGGAAGAAGACAGAACATGAATTCATTCAGTGCAAGAGACTCCGGGGACAGAGATAAGAAAACAAATGAACAAACACGAGAAGACTGAGAGACAAAGTTTTGGATGGGAGCACAGTGAGAAGACAGGAGAGTAGTTCAAAGGGAGCCATGATGCATGCGGCCCACTTCCAAACCCTCTGTGAGCAATGGCCTAATCAATTTCAAGCGTGACCATTTAAAAAGGGAGGAAAAACCAGGAGATCAAACAGCTTTTTGGTCCTAATCTGATCACTCTCAAGAGCTCCGGGAATCTTTCTCCCTGCTGAGCCTGATCACGCAGAGGTGTCGAAACGGAGAAGAAGAGATGGGTGCTGTTGCCTGGCAACCAGTGGGAACGAGGGGCTGGGGCTGGTAATGCCCCGAGGGGGGTTGAGTGGGCGCGGCTCTCCTCACCGGTCTTTGCGGCGCTCCACCGCGGGCACGGGGCTGACGGAGATGCGGGGCAGCGTGGAGGTGGAGATGGAGCCCTGAGACTGGCTGCTGGCGAAGGACGACGTCTCCAGGTTGTGGGGGGACAGCGGGGGCGTGATCAGGCAGGGGCTGCTGCACTCCGAGTGGGACAGGGAGCCTGGGAAAGACAGCAGCACAGCTGCACTCAGCACTAATCACATCATGACAACATATGATGTATGAGAACAATGAGAGAATCAATGGTTAGCCACTCCGGCGGCTAGCAGGAGGTTGCACATACCTCGGTCTGATCCCAGCATGGAGCGTGGGTATCTGGGCGTGGAGGGAAGCTTGATCCTCTCAGTGCGAAACTGGACATTATTTGTTGAACCTGATGAACAATAATTGAGAAATACGTATGAATTGCAATTGTTTAATCTGCATGTACCCTAAGATGTTGGATTATTAAATGCAGAGGACAAAGGATTTTTCTTTTTGATGCTTCTGTGGTATGCACAAATATAATTAAAAAAAACAGGCTCATATTTTGACGATAAAGGTTGATGATAACATAATCACAATGCTACTAAAAGTTTTGGAGAAGGATTCTTGAACCTTACCTTTTCATCACATTGATTAAATATAAAGGCTATAGCTTCAAACCAGGGCTACACAGAGATAAGGTTAAAGAGTAAAGTAAATGAGCAGTAAATGTATTGATTCATTTAGCAATACAATTATTAGAATCAAATAATGAAAATAGTGTTACATATTTGTTTTAGGTAGCTTGTTCAAAGGCTCATGTTCATTGCTTTGCCACAAGAAAGAATGCAATAATAAAGGCACGAACAATGAGTTATAGTTTTATATATTGGCGACAGCAAGATGGAGGTAACAAGAGTGTTAAGCACGTTTCTGTATGTGTTTATATGAATGACCTGACCATGGAGGTGCAGAGAGATTTTAGAGACACATAGCAGAGCAGTTAAGAAACAGAAGTGTGCTGCACCCGTACACCCTTCCATACAGATGTAAAATCCCTTTAACTTGCTCCTTTTCCCTCTGGCTGAGCAATGCTTGGTGTGTGTGTGTGTGTGTGTGTGTGTGTCTGTCTGTCTGTGTGTGGTTCTGACCGAGGCGAGTGCTGGGGGGCAGGGAGTTGGTGCCGTGGGAGGAGCGGCTGCTGCGGGAAGATGACTCGGAGAGGTCGGGCGCGTGGCTGGGCTTCTGGCTCAGGTCCAGACTCAGACGTCCTTGGTGCTGGGGACTGCAGGGTTGCACAAAGGTGAGACTGCAGCAGGTCACATTCAATCAGCAAAACACAGCCTCACACACACACACACACACACACACACACACACACACACACACACCTCGGGGCTATGTGCTAGTGGTTGGGGAACACAGTGGAAATGTGCTCGGGAGCAGCATGTTCTTCATTGGCACAGCAGCTCTCTTATCTCCCCCCCTCCTCCTCCTCCTCCTCCTCCTCCTCCTCCTCCGCTGCTCCTCCTCAGAGGTAAGGTGAGAAGAGCAGCCGGCATGCTCTGATTATTGAGTTAGGCACCTTACATCAGCCATTAGGACGTGGAAAAACAGCCTGGCATGGCGTCAGCATGGCCTGTCATTATCTTTAAGCAGCCCAAGTGAGAGGAGCGGTGGGAGGAAGAGGGAGAGAGAGGGTGTGTGTGTGCTCGTCACGCCTCCGACATATTTCTAGCCACGGTGGCGGTGGAGGTGGAGGTGGAGGTGCTGGCATGAGGTACCTGGGGTGCTGCGAGTGCTGATGGCAGATCTGGCTGGCCACTGAAGGACTGTTGCTGGTGTGGACCCGGTGACTCCTCACCGTGTACACCGGATTCCTCATGACTGCCGTGACAGCCGGGCAGGGCGCCAGGCCCCTATGTGCTGAGTCTGGAGGAGGAAATCAGAGCGAACACATAAATAAAGAAAAAGGCCCCCGACCCAACGCCACGCCATCACAGGGCTCCAAACACAAACTAGGGCCCTAAAACTGCTCCTTCACATTTTAGGAAACGCCATTTCATCAACAGTATTGATGATAGTCGTCTGATGCCAGTTGAGTACACGTAATACATGGGTGGTCTGGAAACTACAGTCACAAAGAGGCACACATTAGTACCAGTCACAGGGAGATATGAGACTATAGCAAACACAGCTCATTTTAATCTGAAGAGGAATAAATAGCATTTGGGTAGTGCTTGGAGTCAAAATAAATAGTCATAAACAATAAATTATCTCTAATCTGCAATGAAGGGAAAATTTGTTGCAATTAGGGAAAGTCCATTTTGTACCTCCGTTTCCTGTTAGTCATTACAAGCTGTTTACACACACAAGTGCAGTGCCCGTAAGAATAATGCATTCTGTAGTGTTAGCAGACGTAGGTGTAGCTGTTGGGTAGTGCAATAGCAAGACATATTTGCACTCCACATAGGTACAGGTTACACTGAAGTATTATTGTGATGCATGTTTCCTTTTCATTAAGAAATGTTTTAATGTTGTATAGCCTTTTTGGAGATATACCAACAAATAAAGTTTGAGATTATGTAGTGGATGCAGCTGAATATAGATGTCAAAGTTGCTGTCTAAACTATAAACTAAATGTCATAAAGAAAGAAATTATTTAAGATGAAGTTATGGTTGAAATAGGATCACTTCTTTATTGTAAGGGTAAGTGTAGGGTAGGAATGGTCATGCAGTTGGACTCAAATGTAGCTTAATTGTATTGAATGTATGTACTGTACTGTATGACTTCGATGATGCTAGCTTTGACAGCCCACTCTCAGACAGATCGTAAGCTAATAATGTCCTTACAATGGGAACACAGTTTAAATACTCTGACTGGAGATGGCGTTACTATCCCCCACCCGAATTCAGTGCAGAACTGGGAGGATAACATGACGATGTGGCCCAACATAATTTACAGCGAGATTTGCGCGTATTTTGTGGACTCCATAGCAACAGATGGGAAAGCAATGGACAATCTGAAAGCCTCCGAGGCTTATCAATATAAGCTACCATTTGTAGCGGTGTAGTTCTCCACTCTTGCGTTGTGATTTTGATTGGCACCCAGCCGTTTATTCATACACTCTGACAGGTTTAATGAACACAGAGCAAAGGCGATCACACACAGTATCTTCGGAATGACAGCCTCTCCCAGCCAAGGTAAATGCAGACTGAGGTTTATAATATTGCAATAATGAGAAAACAAAGTACACACGAATTACAACATATACATCGGACACTAATACATCGGAAAACCTCTCTCATTGCGTCAGTAGATGCATGAACGCATGGTCAGTGGTCTAGGCTAACCACACGACTGTTCTATGACTATGACATCATTCACGTCACGCGGGTCCGCCCCTCTTTCTGAATTACTACAGTACCCATAGTGCCTCACTACCCATAGTGCCTACAGCAAATGGTAAAATACAAATATCTCGCGAACTATGAATTCAGAAATCTTCAAAATCAAGGATGCAAAGGTTCATGACATGCGTAAGCTACATGCGAAATCTCATAACTAACGTAACTACCGTCAGACAGACACACAGAGATTTCTGGATTTAAAGATAGATATCCACACACACAGCTGCTTCAGACTACAGATGAGCAGACTACAGGAGGCTAAAGGTAAAAATAGAGCTTCCTTATAAAACACAATTCTGTGTGTGTGTGTGTGTGCGTGTACGTGTGTGTACGTGTGTGTACGTGTGTGTATGCGTGTGTGTGTGTGTACGTGTGTAAGCAGCCTCCAGCCACACAAAAGACTACCCACAGAGGAGCAGCTTGTTTACAAATAAACAAAGGGACGTTAATCTGCCTGCTTTTGTTATCTACACCAGAGAGAAAACAGCATCCTCTTTTTATTTGTAATGCATGACTAGCAGAGGTACACACGGATGATATGACGTCAATAAACATGAACAGGATTGCAGTATAATGCATATTCTTTCTCTTATTTCGATTTTCTTCTCATAATTGGGTTTTAAATCATACAATGGTGAAATAATCCAATAATGGTGAGATGCTGTTGCAAAGACCAGGGGCTAATGCAGTCATATACAGAAGTGGTATATGATGCTGCTCATAGCCTCATAGCCTATCAGTGTTAATAACAGTGTATGACCTGTTAAGCTCCGCACGAATGCCCTTAATTTAATAACAGCCTAATAATAGCTGGGGAACCTCTAACACCCATATTTATTTCAGTTTTTTAGGGCCAACAACACCGATGTGCAAGGACCTGTCAGCTCAGTTGAAGTGAAAGGCTTACTGAACTGACCGATGAGCATGATGAGCCACACTGAGGTCAATGGAGGTTCAAACAAACAATTATGACCACACAATTATAACATGAACACTTAAAGCATCTAAACAGACAGTTTGGAGGCAACTCAATGTAATACATGCCTCAACATGCACCAGATGTCCCAAGGCCTTTAATCTACCGCATTGTCTTTTTCCAATTGCTTTAATGTGGTTGTTTTTTTCTCGGTCACCAGGGCTAAAATGTTTAATGGACACCAGTGTTACAAGAGCCTTACATTTATAGCCAAGATAATTGAATCTAGACACCAATATGGTGTTTGCAAGACCTTATTTTATGCTGTGTAGCTAACTGGATGATGGTTGATTTTATGTGGAGGTGGCTTTAAAATGTCTCCCTCACTCTACTGTGAAGACACCATTCAAAATGGCCCTCTGAAGGTTCAAACCAACAGCTTGCAGTGAAAATGTCAAAACATCTGATCTCTGCATGTAATGCACTATAGAACCATCACATGAGGCGTGTCAAAAGGCACATGTCACAACTTGTGTTTCTGCCTTCATGGTCCTGCACATTGCTATCAAAGGCACCTGCTGACTGAATGTATGGGCAGATAAAGCTATAAGGTTTGGGGAGAGAGAGAGAGAGGATGAGACTCACTGGGAGGGAGGGTGCCGTTGTACACGGTGGGCACAAAGCCAAGGCTGTGCCGGTACCGGTTGGGAGACCGGAGCATATCCCTGGCCTCCACCGACTGATCATCGCAGGAGTAGCTCTGCAAAAACAAACACACACACACACACACACACACACACATAACTCAGCCACCAGGTGGAAAACTCACCATTCTGTGCATCATAATACCTTAAATACTATAATTAGACAAAGAAAACCTTAAATAGTGTATTTGTTCAGCAGGCCTTAACACCTGCCTGACTGTGTGAATAAATAATGGCTATTATGTAAGTGTAGGAGTTGGCACATGGAGAAAGCAAGGCATCTGCTGCTAAATAGCCCACATATCAGTGCTAGGACCATGGCTCAGCAGTTTGCACCCAGACTCAGGGCTCTGGAGCTGAGAGGGGCATCAATCTCTGGCTGGGAGGCTAATTAAAGCCAGCAGGCAGTGAGGGCAGGACACGGAGGGAGGGAGAGAGAAAGAGGGGGGGAGGAGAGAGTGGGAGAGAGAGAGGGGGGAGAGATAGAAAGAGAGAGAAAGAAGGAGGGAGAGAGAGAGAGAGAGAGAGAGAGAGAGAGAGAGAGAGGGAGGGAGGGGGAGAGAGAGAGAGGGAGGGTGGGAGAGAATGACAGAGGGAGAGAGAGAGTGAGAGAAAGAGAGAGAGAAAGAGAGGGAGAGAGAGAGAAAGAGAGGGAGAGAGAGAGAGAGAGAGAGAGAGAGAGAAAGAGAGAGAGAGAGACAGAGAGAGCTAGAAAGAGAGATAGAAAGAGAGGGAGAGAGAGCTAGAAAGAGAGATAGAAAGAGAGAGGGAGATAGAAAGAGAGAGGGATAGAAAGGGAGGGAGAGAGAGATAGAGAGGGAGAGAGAGACAGAAAGCGAGAGATAGGAAGAGAGAGGGAGAGAAGGAGAGAGAGATAGAAAGCGAGAGATACGAAGAGAGAGTGAGAGAGATAGAAAGAGAGAGGGAAAGAGAGATGGAAAGAGAGAGTGAGCGAGAGCGAGAGCTAGAAATAGAGAGAGGAGAGTATGGAGTCTGTATATCACACCTGAAAGCCGGGGAGGGTGATGGTCTGCGGCGTCATCCTGCGACGGAGCGCGGGGGCAGATTTGGGCCGTGGACGCTTTACCTCGGGCTCCTCAGCACGCAGCCGGCCGATGTCCTCCTCACAAGACTTCCGCGAGGTGAGGGGCTTGGCCTGGCTGAAGCTGTGCAGGCCGCTGCTGCCGGCGCTCACGCTGGTGCTGACGCTGAGGCCCACGCTGAGGCAGCGCTCCTCGGGCCTGGGCTCGGTGATTGTGGAGTCTGAGGCTGAGCTGCCCTTGGGCTTGTGCTTAAACTTGAACGAGTCCATACGGGTGGGGGGCATGGGGGGGAGCGGGGGAGGCTCCAGCTTGGAGGGCTGTGGGGAGTGGGAGGTGAGATGGGAGGAGGAGGGGGGAGGAGGGGGAGGAGGAAGCGGAGGAGGGGTGGAGCGGTAGTCGATCTTGGGGGGCGCGGTGTCGGCCGGGCACTTGAAGACGTCGTCAAAGATGGGCCTCCTCTGCTTGGGCGACTTGAAGATGGACAGCTGCGCCGGGGCGTCTGATGCCACGGAGACGGGCCCGCCGCCCGCGATCACCATCTTGGGCCAGGTGCCGCCGCTGTGCTTGCGCTCCAGCGTGGTCTCCACGGTGACGCAGTCGGCGGGGCTGGCGGGCTCGCGGCGGGGGTAGCAGCACTCCTGGAAGGCGCTGGGGTAGCGGGGCGGGCCCAGCTCCGAGGAGGGGCGCAGCGAGCTGGGGTGCATGGTGGCCGAGGGGAAGGGCTTGCGCTCGGAGGGGTAGGCCGGCGCCTCGTCTGCCTCACCGCGGGGCTTTCTCACGCTCACGCTCAGCCCCTCGCCGCTGAAGATGTCCGTCTGCGTGGAGCTGTTGTGCTTGAGGTTACGGCTGTTCCGTGAGTGCACCTCCGTCATCAGCAAGCGCCCGCTGGACTTCTCCACCTCCCTCAGGCTCTCAAAGATGTTCTGGCCAGAGGAGCTCTGTGGGAGGAACTGAGTTAAATGAGGACATCATTAGACCTGAGCTCCACCAGAATTGAGTTACAGGAGGACATCATTAGACGTCAGCTCCACCAGGAGGGAAATGGAAAGGTGAAGATGTAAATCCCTTCTGCACTGTCCCAGACACATGGCTGAGAAAGGACAAGATCAGACGCAATACTGGTCTTCAGCTGAGAGAGTGCGATGAAGTGGTACAAGCAAACTATTAGAAAGCTCAATATATGTCACACATATTTTCAAAATGGGCTATTTCTGGGAGGGGGCCTACATTGTGAAATGAGTATGAACACACACACACACAAACACACACACACACACACAAACATTTTAGTATTCACCTTCATAAGAGAGAGACTCAGAGAGTCCCGGCAGCTCCTCAGCAGAGCCTCGCATTCAGTCAGTGATTTGTTATCTAGTGCGATGCCGTTTATCTGGGGAATGGGAAAATGTAGGTCAGCACTTTTCAAAAGAAAGAGAGAAGATGGAACAGAAAGTATGAGGGGACTATTCAGGTCCCCAATTTCCATAACAATATGCAGAAGCAGGAGCTGAAGAACCCAAGACCTGCGTGCAGATGTGATGTATTATGGGTGGGGAAAAAAATCTATTCTTTGATTTCTCTTGTTTCTCTCTAGATTCCGAAAGTTCATAATCTATTTTTTTTTTACATCCATTTTGTGTTGAAATGCAAGCTGCATCGATTATTGCATTGTTCATAAAAAGTCATTACTGTGACAAGGAAAAGCATTTTCTCTAATAAAAAAATTGAGAAGGTAATTCATCTGTTGATTTTCTAATTATCAAACACAAAGTGGGAAGTGATTAGCAACCTCTGAGTAGCAAACTCAGCTTTGAGAATCGATAATCGTTTTAGAATTGATAATCGGTTTAGAATCGATAATCGGTTTAGAATCGATAATCGGTTAAGAATCGATAATCGGTTTAGAATCGATAATCGGCTTAGAATCGAATCGTTGACCTCTAAATCGTAATCGAATCGTGAGGTGCCAAGAGATTCCCACCGTATAATGTATGAACTCCCAACTGCCCCATTCCTGAAGAGGTCCCCCCCACCAATTAACTACGGAACATTTCTAATTTCAGTTCCAGTCTGTATTTCAGTCTGCTATATGAACAGCAGTAGCAGGTGCTCTGAATGTCAGTCACATTGCTTTGCCTTTCCACACATTATCTGTGAGGAGAAGAAGACTAATAATGTCATCTAGCGTGATCAGCATCCTCAAAAGGCTTCAGAGAACTTGACCCACTCGGCTGATTAAGATCTGCAAAGGCGTGTGTTCTTCACCTTAGTATCGAAGAGCAAAGTGATCATGTATCACGCAACTTAAAAAAAAGCGCGGTTGGAGAAGAGCACAATTAAGTTAAGGTCAAGGCTTAGTGGGAGGGAACTCTTGATCCCTCGTGAGCATATATTGTGCTGAACACGCTGCATATGTATTACAGATGGCATCAGCGTGTATCTTTAGCAGGACGGGACACAATGAGAGAGGCAAACTCACATCTATAAGATGGCATCAGTGTGTATCTATAGCATGACGGGACACAATAAGAGGGGATAACTCACAGCTATAAGATGGCATCAGTGTGTATCTAGAGCTATAAGATGGCATCAGTGTGTATCTATAGCATGACGGGACACAATGAGAGGAGCTAACTCACATCTATAAGATGGCATCAGTGTGTATCTATATCATGACGGGACACAATGAGAGGAGCTAACTCACATCTATAAGATGGCATCAGTGTGTATCTATAGCAGGACGGGACACAATGCTAACTCACAGCTATTAGATGGCATCAGTGTGTATCTATAGCACGACAGGACACAATGCTAACTCACAGCTATAAGATGGCATCAGTGTGTATCTATAGCAGGACGGGACACAATGAGAGGGGCTAACTCACAGCTATAAGTCTGTCTCCTGCCGTCAAGGAGCCCTCGCGGGCAGCTGGACTCCCTGACACGATGGTGGTCACAAAAACCCCACCCTCCAGCACAATGCCACTGTCTGCACAGGAGAGAGAGAAAGAAAGAAAGAAAGAAAGAAAGAAAGAAAGAGAGAGAGTGAGGGAAAGTCAGAGAGAGAGACTCTGAGACTAATGACTAGAGCTGAAATGACAGAGCTCATGTGTGCCCACACCAGACATGTTAACACAATAAAGCTCTCAGACCAGACAGCGGGTGGATGGAAAGCGATACCTTTGTGTCCCATGAGATTTATATGGATGGGGGTGACCAGCCTTCCGCCCAGGGACTTCCTCCGCCGTACCACCATATTGATGACCCCACCACCATTGAGCAAGGCTTTGATGACCTGCTTCCTGTCTTTGTTGGTCAGGTCTACGTCGTTGATCTTGAGCAGCCAGTCGTTGACCCTGCAGGAGAGGAGCCATAGATCATGAGCACAAACAGAGCAGGGTGCACGCCATGTCTCAGCCCTAATGGTGTTCAATTAGGAGTAGACACGTGACACGAGGACCGATACCTTAGTCTCCCGTCCGCAATGCTGCCTTTATCCACCCTGGTCACAAATATCCCACACTCCCCCGGTACATAGGGATCGTTCACCCCTTCTGCGATGTCAAACCCAAGTGCTTTTAAGTCCATGTCATCCTGCACTCAAAGAAAAGACAACAGACAAATGATGCACTCCTCAGCTGTGCTTAAATGTAATTGGTCCAACTTCTCAGCCCCTTAATACATAATCTGTACATTTTTCTATTTGTATGCTAATAAAATAGACGTTGACACATCTGTCTATCGAAATACATTAATCAGAGAGCCTTTAAGTAGAACGGGTAAATAATGATGTTGTCCAATCAGGCCATTATTTAACACAGGCTTTGAAAATGGATACGTACTTACAACCTACTTATGTATACATTCAAAGATAGCCAATAATCAAGTTCTCAGCTATAACGTCTCAATACACCTTCTTAACAAACGTTCCACCCACATTAAAAGTTCAGTCTTTCTAAAAGTGTTGCTTAATAAACTCATACTATATCACAGTCACTCATTGTTCTGAGTTTGGTTGATCAGGCACTTGTTAGCTGTACAATATACAATATGCTTAGTCACTGGTATACCCATGAGGACCTAAGCAGAAGTGTGAAGACCACTGATGACACAAGGGTATTTCCAGGTGTGTTTCCAGTCTCCAGTGGCTTCCACTCACCCGGTCTTTCTCAAACTCCACCACCTCGGTCTCCCACTCCAGGGAGTCAGTGTCTATGGCCGAGTCGTGCGAGCTGTGGGCCATCAGCTGGCAGAAACGAGCTTCCTTCTCCAGCTGAGTCTCTATCTTTTCTCTGCAAGCGCACACACACACACACACACACACACACACACACACACACACAACAAATAATACCATTTACTTTTATGAAGTCATCAGCCCTTTCGAAACATACACTAATTGCGCTAATCTAAACTGTTAAAGGAGCTGTCTTAATAACATCAGCAACATTAATCAGAACCGATTCTTAAAAGAGTGAGATCTTTTAAGTCCTAAGTGGATAATGATTTGAAACGATGTTATGCAATTGAAACAACAGATGTCTGATGATCCGGCACACGATGAGGCTGCCGCAGAATACTGTCAAGCTGTGTGTGGCTCACTTCTCCTTGAACTTGGCCTACAGGGCAGCTTTCACCTTTTTCAATAGAAGAGAACGCTCCATTGCCACCACACACCCTTAAGGCCACCAGGGGGCGTGTGGGTTCACCATTCAGCCCACGGGCAACCAAACGCTAAGGAGGAGGCTGTGGCGGTGTAGCCAGGAGCATGGCTGTGTTTTGGGATTACAAATTTAATCGGAGCAGGCTGACGTTGCCAGGAGAACAGGGCTGGGAGGGACAGAAACCCTGAGCACCAGCACAGACGAAGACAACAACTATGTCCTGGTAAATTGAATTCAGTGGGTATCTCTATCCAAAGGTGTATTACAAGAGGAAGCTGTGCTTTCTGTGTGATAGAATGGTGGTGAGGGGTGATAAAAGACCATCCCAGTGACGCAAGCTAACAGGACAAGGGGAAAGAGATAAAAAGGAGATAAAAGATATAACAGAAAGACACAGTAATGAGCAGGGAGAGTAATAGAAAGAAAGAGAGAGAGTGGGAGAGAGAGTGGGAGAGAGCGAAAGAGAGAGAGAATAGGTACACAGGTTTAACATACTTCAACTCCTTGAGCTCCCTAGAGACGTCATTCTTCAGCTTCCTCATGTCATCGAGGTTGCGTAGGGCGTCGGCCAGGTCGCTGACAGCGCGGTCCCTCTCCCTGCGCAGGTTATCACACAGAGTCCTGCAAGCCAACACAAACACACTTAAGACACAGTATGCAACAGGCACTATCTTCAAAAAGAACTTTCATGGTATACATGATCGTGTTAGTAGGGATAGGCGCGCTCTACTTCAAAAAATATATATAAATACGTTTTCGGGTGCGAGTAAAAGAATGTTAACTATTAGTAGAATAAAAACCGCACTCTCAAGCTTTTCTCTTTAGAAATAAGACCAGTTTATTTTCGTACAGACGCGTTTCGGCCTTACGCCATCGGCCTTACACCATCGGACACACTGACGATGGCGTAAGGCCGAAACGCGTCTGTACGAAAATAAACTGGTCTTATTTCTAAAGAGAAAAGCTTGAGAGTGCGGTTTTTATTCTACTAATACATGATCGTGTTCCAGCTAGCCACCTAGGCCATGCACTAAGCAGTTCTGTGGCCCTTTCTCAGCACAGCATCGCCAACCGACTATATCGCCAAGACATGAGCTTGCGTGCTAGCAAGCCTTTTATCAGTGCCAACTATACTGTTGTTTGAGTTTGTAAGAATAATGTAATAATGTATGGCTTTTCAGTGGTTAGACAGCTAGTTTTAGAGCAAAACTCATTGCTGCCACTTTAACACCAACATACACACACCCTCTACAGGCATGTGGCCACGCATACAGAGGCCCTGGAACAGTGTTTTCAGGACAGCGACTCTGAGTGCCTCAGAGACAAGTTCAATTACTAACTCATGTCTCAGGACACTGTGCACTGAACTACTGAGTGCCTCAGAGACAAGTTCAATTACTAACTCAAGTCTCAGGACACTGTGCACTGAACTACTGAGTGCCTCAGAGACAAGTTCAATTACTAACTCAAGTCTCAGGACACTGTGCACTGAACTACTGAGTGCCTCAGAGACAAGTTCAATTACTAACTCATGTCTCAGGACACTGTGCACTGAACTACTGAGTGCCTCAGAGACAAGTTCAATTACTAACTCAAGTCTCAGGACACTGTGCACTGAACTACTGAGTGCCTCAGAGACAAGTTCAATTACTAACTCAAGTCTCAGGACACTGTGCACTGAACTACTGAGTGCCTCAGAGACAAGTTCAATTACTAACTCATGTCTCAGGACACTGTGCACTGAACTACTTAGAGGAACAACAAAGAACATCAATTCATAAATGCATGGCTGCAGTTGTATAATGCTTTTACAGTTCCATAATGCTTTTACAGTCAAATATATATAGTGCTTTGATTCCAAACACGCAGTTGTCTGTAATGAGGCCTGTGCTTATGAAGGCCTCACTGTCCCCTTATGGGGATGTGACCGGGGTGACCTGCATCTGCTTTACCATATGCTCTGTCGGTCACGATCTTTATTGTATGCTCTCTCTCAACCACGATTTTTAACCGTGTGCTCTCTCTCGACCACGATTTTTAACCGTGTGCCGTCTCTCTCAACCACGATCTTTATCGTATGCCCTCTCTCTCTCGACCACGATCTTTACGTATACTCTCTCTCTCTTGACCATGATCTTTACGTATACTCTCTCTCGGCCACGATCTATATCGTATGCTCTCTCTTGATCACGATCTTTACCGTATGCTCTTTCTCTCAACCACGATCTTTATCGTATGCCCTCTCTCTCTCGACCATGATCTTTACCGTATACTCTCTCTCGGCCACGATCTTTATCGTATGCTCTCTCTCTCTTGACCACGGTCTTTACTGTATGCGCTCTCTCTCTCTCTCTCTCGGCCACGATCTTCACCGTATGCTCTCTCTCAGAGACTATCTTCACCGTATGCTCTCTCTCAGAGACTATCTTTACCGTATGCTCTCTCTCTCGGCCACAATCTTGTCCCGCTCCTGGAAGGCCCAGTCCCGCCGGCACTTGGCCACCTCGGCCTCCTGCACGGCCTCCTTCAGCTCCTGGCTCATGGCCTCACACTGCTTCCTCAGCATCTCCATCTCCTTGCTGGCCCGCTCCATGTCCAGAGTGGCCGAGTCCTGTTTCTGTTACGGGACCACCACCAGTGAAACCATGTTAATATGTTTATAAGTTTATTTCTTCAAGAATTAAGGATTGTTGTTTTTTTAATGATGAAAACCCTTTTGAAAAGCCAGTCTACTTTCTCCCAAGAGAAAGCTCTTTGAATTAAACACATATAATCTCATAGATGTTCATTTCACCTGACAGTTTCCAACTCTGTTAACTTTTGGCACAGCTACTCCTCCCTTAGAGCACCATCTAGTGGCGGGGGGGTGATGGAGCGGGAGCAGATTTTGGCTAAGGGTTTAAATCTGCTTTGGGGTCACTCCAAGAAAATAATCCAACGGCTGACAGCTTAACAGATTTTAAGAGCCCTTCATGGGTGTGTGTGTGTGTGTGTGTGTGTGTGTGTGTGTGTGTCCTTCCATAGCCTGGCAGGTTGAGAGTGGAGAAGGAGGGCAGGGGGAGGCAGGACAGAGGTGAGGAGGTGGCTGGTGGATGAGGGCCACATGAATCCCAGGGCCCCTGGGCCTCACCAAGAAGGGACAGACAGATGGCAACTACCATGGGTCCACTCCATTTAATCCTGACCTCTGTCTCCAGTTCTGCCTGAGAACATGTGCTTCCCTCTCTGCGCATCCAGAGCCACGTCCCGGGCTGAACTAAGTGAGCAATAACAAGGCTTCTAATGAATGTCCGAGTCATAAACCGGACAGAGTCTGTGTGCAGTGGGCTGTGAAGGTGAGAGGTTGTTTATCACAATGGGATTCTGCTTTCTGAAACTCCTGATGCAGGCAACTTCTGAAACGTGTGAGACGGCACTTCTCAGCACTTAGAAGGGCGATGCTGAGTATTTCATTTGAGATTGAAGGCCAAGTGTTCACGGCCTGATTTATTCTCTTGCCCTGAAGCTGACAGGGTCTGTTTCACCTGCTTGTTCCTTCCCCTGAGCAATCCCAGGGCCTCCCACTGTCACACATAGAAGCATTAGGCTCGAGAGGCTTCAGTGGCTGCTGCATTTCACTCTATACTATTATAGTGAAATACAACATATGGGGCTTAGCAGTCCATTTATCTGACACCCACACATTCATTTACAGGTAAGTGAGTCTTATGCCAAAATACAATTGCAAGCTAAGCCTGTCAAACCCTAAGCAGTGGCCTGTGTGTAGGAAAAACTGTAGTCCTACAATATCTGGCCTTCAGAGGTAGGGACCAAAACTTGCCTCCAATCAGTCCTTAACAGACAACCTGAGGGGAAGACCGGAGGTACCTGTCTGGCCTGGTAGTACTCCCGCAGGAGCTGGTCTCTCTGGATGATGGCCTCGGTCCGCTCCTTGCGTGCCACGTCTCTCTCCTCCCGCACCGTCTCGATGTCCTTGCAGGCCTGGCTCAGCTCCTTCTGGGCCTCTGCCTTGTCCTTCATCTCTTGGCAGTACTTCTCTAGCAGCTCGTTCCGCTCACAGATCGCACGGTCCCGATCCACCAGCGACGAGTTCAGCTCCTTACATATACAAGCACAAATTAAGCAGATGCAGATTAAGTATAAAAATAACCATTGTAAATACAGTTGACGTGTTTGTTATGTCTGGTATTCCCTAGACATGTCAGAACTATTGAAGCATTGCCACGCCACACCCACTGCTATGAGGGATGCCTGTCATTACAGAACAAAAGGCAAAATCAAAGGCCTTTGTGAGAAGCAATTTGTCCCACCCTGTGAGTTCATAATCCTGACTCACTGCCAGAGATACAAAGATGGCGAGAGAAAGATGGCTGTGTGTGTGTGTGTGTGTGTGTGTGTGTGTGTGTGTGTTCTCAAGGTGGTCTTAGTCACCTGTCTAAGGGCCTCAAGCTCCTCACTGGCCACCACCCTCTCGGAGGAGGTGTTCTTGAGTCGCGCCTCAGCGTTCTCCAGCTCCGTCTGCAGCTTGTCCACCTCCTTGATGACTTGGTCCCGCTCGCTCATGATCAGCCGGTACTCGTTGAAGACCGAGTCCCGCTCCTCCTTGAACTTCTCCACATCTTTGGCCGCCTTCAGCTGGAAGTTCTTATGGCGCGTGACCTCGGCCTGCAGCCGCTCCATC
The DNA here is from genome assembly GCF_963457725.1 of Sprattus sprattus. Lineage (NCBI taxonomy): Eukaryota > Metazoa > Chordata > Actinopteri > Clupeiformes > Clupeidae > Sprattus > Sprattus sprattus. The sequence goes on from NC_137910.1 coordinate 27,516,276, forward strand.
TCCCTCTGCAGCTCCGTGTTCTGGGACGAGGCCTTGGTCACCTCCTGCTGCATGGAGTCGAACCTGAGGAGGCATCCAACCAATCATTAGCAAGACAAAGGTAAAGATAAGCTCTTCACGAGGGGCAATGTGGCGCATCCCCAAACATATTCGGAGTTTAATGCCCACAGGGACACGGGTTTGAATCCGACCCACTGTCATTTCCCGATCCCACTCCCCACCTCTTCTCTCCAGCTCATTTCCTGTCAAAACCTTCACTGTCCTATCTGAAAAGGCAAAAGGCCCAAAAACAAATCTTTAAAAAACAATAAAAATCAGCACTTCACAGACAACAACCAGTACAATCCATCAGAGACCGGCCTACACTACAACACTGAGGGCCATAAAAACTGCGAGTGAGACGTTCTGCCTCCAGTTGATGTGTGTGAGGCCAGTGAGGGCCCCCTGCCAGACCCTTGCTGATAGGCAGGGTGGGTCGGTTCCTGGGGGCCTACCTCCTCATGGAGGTGCAGCACTGCTGCTGGTAGTGGATGGCCTACCTACCTCCACATGGAGGTGGAGCACTGCTGCTGGTAGTGGATGGCCTACCTACCTCCTCATGGAGGTGGAGCACTGCTGCTGGTAGTGGATGGCCTACCTCCTCATGGAGGTGGAGCACTGCTGCTGGTAGTGGATGGCCGTGTCGCGCTGCTTCATCAGGGTGTCCATCTGCTTCTGCAGCCGGTGGTTGTCCTCCTCGCTCTGCTCCAGCCGGCTGGTGTCCGTGTTGTGGCTGGCCACCAGCTCGCTGTAGCGCTGGCTTAGGCCGTCGTAGTCCTTCTTCAGCGCCTCCAGCTTGTCCAGGGCCGTGTCGTACAGCTTGTTCAGCACCTCCGACGACCCATTCTCCCGCATCACCTGCGCGCCAAGAAACATGGTTCCAATAGTTCAATTAGGCTAACTCACTTGGCGCATCCAGGGAATGTACTCAGAGTCTGTAAAGATAGCTGATCATTTGTTCTTGTTTTATTTCACTACACAGAATCAGCAGCAGATGGCAACAATGGGTCAGTGTGACAGAAACCAAACATTGTTGCCGTCAGTGTTGAGTGCATATAGACCCACACAGATATCTAATGGTGATAAATAGAATGTAAACACGAGACATTTCAGCTATTTCCCAGAGGGAGCGGTGTGCATGTCTGCCATGGTCAACACACAGAGCTGGAGTGCAGTAGGCCATCATCCAGATCTCTGCTTAAACTCTAATTATCCAATCTGGTACGGAGACACAGCATGGGCTTGATCTGGTGTAAGTCCAAAGGCACCTGACTGGCGACTGATGTATCGCTGATTCCTCCATGACGGCTATTGACTGGCAGTAAGCGTCTTACTGCCCTTGGGTTAAGTCAGGGGGTTGTGCCCTTACTGGCTGACCTTCTGGATAAAGTGCTTAGTATGCAGCTCTGGTGCCGCCTGCCTGCCTGCCTGCCTGTCGGAGCATGCTGAGGTCCCCTTGGGGAGGAGGGGTGTGTGTGTGTGTGTGTGTGTGTGTGTGTGTGTGACAACATAACCACTGCTGACAGGTCAAGAGTATCAGCCTGCCATCACGCTCACTTCCGAGCACTGGGCTCTCTCCACAGCACTAAACAAACGCCTCCAGAGCTCTCGCCTGTGTGGAGCACGAGGAAGTGTGTGTGTGTGTGTGGGGGGGGGTGGGGGTGGAGCTCTTGGTGAAAGTGAGGGATGCAGTGAATAAGTACTGTCAAGGATTAAAAGTAAAGAGTTGGTTCGAGGTAAACTACTTAAGCTATCAGACCTTCCTATGTCTCTCTTCCAGGCAAGAGGAACTGAGGCGTCAGTGATGTTCTAAGCGCAGTGCTTACCATATGAAAGTGTCATGCAAAAGGAGAGAGATTAAGAAATACTTTGAATTTAAAATCACAGTGAGAATAAGACATGAGGAATACAATGCACAATAATTCTACTCTTACTCTGCTTATGCAATACTGCATTTGTAGTTTTCAATACTGCATTCTTAGTATTCAATGCTGTCTTCATAGTATTCAATACTGCATTCATAGTTTTCAATGCTGTATTTACAGACTGACGAGGCACAGATGAATGGTACATTTAGATGAAGGCATGACTTATTAAACCACTGGTCTGTGTAGCTGGAAGGACGCTGATGTTTATCCAGCACACAGAAATGGAATCTGTGGAGCAGACATTTGCCTTTATGACATTTGTTCTTTATGTTCTTTATGTTTTAGTACATTTAATGATATACATTATATTATATTATTATATTAAATTTATGCAATCATTCCATGTTCATATGCTGATCACAGCATTGCGTATTTGTAAGAGTTGGAATGTGTGCTGGACTGGTGCTTGTGTTGACCTGTTGCTGCTGCAGCCTCATGTCGGCCACGTCCTTCTGGTCCTCGCTGTGGAGCCTCTTGAGCTCCTCGCAGCCCTGCTTCAGGTGGTTGTGCTCCCGCACCAGCTGAGTATTGTCTCTCTTCATCAGCTCCAGTTCCTCCTTCATCTGAGCCTGCTCGCTCAACAGACGACTGTGCAGCATACTGGCCAAGCACACACACACACACACACACACACACACACACACACACACACACACACACACACAGATTTGTTTTACAGGGATAGATGGACATGTTTATGGAGATTTGTTTTACAGAGATAGATGGACTTGTTTATGGAGATTTGTTTTCTACCAACAATGCATCCTTTAACACTGGAGTTAATCTGGCGTAACCTGCTTGAGCTCATAACCTGATGCTAGATGATTCAGCAGCAGCATGACATTTGTGGCTGTAGTAATCACTGTCTCAATGTTGAGGTAGTCCCTCTCATCTGGCCTGGAGTGTGTATGTGTATGTGTGCGTTCATGTATGCGTGAGTGTGTGTGTGTATGTGTATGTGTTGTGCTTGTATGTGTGCGTTCATGTATGCACAAGTGTGTGTGTGTGCCTGCATGTGTGTATGTGTTGTGCGTGTATGTGTGCGTTCATGTATGCGTTGAGTGTGTGTGTGTGTGCGCGTGTGTATGCGTATAATGTGTGCGTGCTTGTGCGTGTGTGTGTGTGTATATATGTGTGCATGCATGCATGCCTGCCTAAGTGCCCTGCAGCTCTGCCGACAGGAGCTCAGTGACCTTACATGACTACATAATGTCTTGTGGGAGGACAAAAAACACTAATCTGTCAACATGAGGAAAGTAAATAAAAGTAGAAACAAACAAATGCAATCTTTTGCCGTTTCTAAGGTTACAAAGGGAGCAGATTTTGAGCCTAACTGTCAACTCCATACACTAAAACACAGTCATAGTAATTTGTTTGGATGATTAAATATGTTTACAGCAACTGATGGCACACATCTAAAAAACCCTACAAGACAGCATTATTATTAAAGTGATGGCAAATATTTTCTATTGAGAAAAAAAAAAAAGACTTCATCAGCAGTCACAATACATTAAGCACATGAAAAGTCTTACAATTAATTTAATTGCAGAATAGAGCACTTATACTGTCCTCCTCCAGGTTGAACAATGCCATAACACTTGTAATTATTCCTTATCTAATTCAAACGCCTATGACAGAAAGTACCACTTTATGTCAGGCATTTGGAAAGTTGGAAAAAGATCACAGAAAAGACAGCCCATTTTCTGCATGTAGAGTCGAAACTCATTCCATAAAAAAAAGCTGAATTTGGCATATGTATCCAGGATCCTCTCTCTGTGTGCGTTCATCACGTGTCTGTGTGCAAGTGTGTCTAATTGCAAGTGTGTGCCAATGACATAAGGCCTCGATATACTTCTGCATCCCTCTCAGTCCTCGAAAAAAAAATGGGCGGGCGGGGGAAGGCGGTTGATTCAGAAAAATTTGAACGTACTGGTCGGGCTTACATACTACTCCGAAGGCTATGCGTCCTAAAGCCTATTCAACGCCGGACCGCTGGGTGGGGTACCGACTGTTTGTCGAGCCCGTAGCTACCCCATTACCTCTTTAATGGAAGTCATTCATTGTTTTTCCTCCAAACTGTCACTGACGCGGCTTCAGGACCTGTCGGGCAGGTGTCGTCACATGGGCCTTGGAGACATGTAGCTCAGTCAACGTGAGCATGTCTAATGCTATATATTCACTTGAGAAGGCAAATGTATCTCCATCGTGGTGGTCATTTTTTTGTGAAAAACATAGTAGCGATTTATAACAAAACGATATGCTTATCTTACATACAATACAGAAACTATTATAAAACGATCCAATAAAATGAATACGTTCTTATTTTCTTTGGTATTTTATTCATATATATATATATATATTAATGATCGCTGGGTAACCTTTGAACTACAACGCTATGACAATGCACTCATTGGCCAGGAGACGGTTGCCCTTGTCAAAAAGTGGTAACGTGAATGTGTCACTATGAAACAAAGCATGCACACTTCGAACAAAATTACCCCCCAAACTCTGAGGACAGGGCCAGAAAAATAAACCCACGGTATTCATAATACCAATCAACATGCAGTGTTATATCAGACACACAGCAAGAACATGCATACCTCAACATACAGTTGTGGGACTGCGATTTCAACCATGAATATGTTGAAAAACACATACAGGAGCACACTTACTAATGATCCTCTGCCAGGCTCTCACACCTCACGCAAGAAAAGTTGATTCCAAAAATCTCGAATTTTAGACAGAGTGGACTGACTGGCTATGCATTTGTGCTGCTTGTGGGCAGGACAAAACCGATGTGTTTAATCTGCAACGAGACGGTTGCCCTTGTCAAAAGTGTTAGCGTGAAACGTCACTATAAAACAAAGCATGCATACTTCGAACAGAAATACCCGTAGAACTATGAAGGGGCAGAAAAATAAACCCACTGCAATCTTCATACCAATCCACATGCAGTGTTATAGTTATATCAGAAACACAACAAGAGAATGCATACACATACATGCCAATAAACATGATTCTGATACCTCAACATACAGTTGTGAGACTGCCTTTTCAACCATGAATATGATGAAAAACACATACAGGAGCACACTCACTTATGATCCTCTGCCTGGACACCTTTAATGCCCAATTTTCAAGAAGACGTTCTTAGAGAAATCGTTGTGTGTGTGGTAGTCGTTTATTGTATAAATACCTCCTCCCGGGAATCCTCACAACAGCGAATGATGGCAACTAACAGACAATGGTTGATGGTGGAGCTGGACTAGTTTGAGTTATAAGCAGAGGACGTGCTTGTAGCGATTTGAGCGACAACTACAACAACAACAGAACAGGAGACAGGTGGTACGTAAGTTTACTAGATTTTCCGCTAAATCAAGCGTTAGCGTATTCACAATAACTCTCAAAAGTGTGCTGCTAATGTAGCTAGCCTCGCTGCTAATAAGTACAACGTTATCGTGCTGGTTATGCTCTCACACGCCACCCTCATTGAGGCAAAAGTAATGTTTGACTCAAATGTCTTTCACCGTTTTATGTAAAGTCAGTCATTCTAAATAGGTTCTACACATATGAAATACATTTCCTATTTAATAGATGCAAAGTAATGCTGCCAGCATTACTCCGTAGCAAATTACGTTAGATGTAGGGATGCACGATAATATCGGCAAGACATCGGTATCGGCAGATATCGGCTTCAAAACCAAATTATCGGTATCTGCAGATATGTAAAGATTTCTGCCGATGTACCTGGCCGATAAAGTGACGTGTAAATTATGTGCACGTAAAGCAAATGTTAATGAGCTCGGCTGTGTGGCAGTAGCCTACTTCACAGTATCAGAAGATGATGACGAAGGAGGAGACGAAGCTTGGCCATAACGTAGGTTGCATGCATAGATGCAGACCACGCGCCTGCCACGCTTTACAACATTACCTGTCGCGCTAATAATTTACGGAGTTAGCTAGACAACACTGGCTTGTTAGCTTGCATGCTACGTGACACCAGAGAAGTTGATGATACCTCATTTCACGGGATGTGTAACGTTATGTCACAAGCCCACGCTATCTGTACATGGCTCACTTTTGAATTTATGGAATTTATACAGCTAACTTGGCAATAACGTTACATAGATTAGTCTAGAAATCCTAGAAGGGACGTTATTAAACTGTAAGTCAGTTAACCAACGTTAGCTTGCAAAGTAAGCCAAGCTGCATTTCCAGAGTGTAGTTCAAGTTCAAGGATGTACTGTTCAAGTATGAAAGTTGTGACGTGAAAATATAAATAAATTTGCCATAATTGAAACCATTTCAGTTTCATGAGTGAATGTCTATTTCTAAATTGATACAAATCAATTCTGTAATGTCCTGTATTTACAGCAATACCCTAGCATAATAACAGATTAATTATAGTACAGGAGAGACTTTTTAATAATTATAAAGCTGAGGTGTATCGGTAATCGGCCAAAATGAGCTTGTAAATATCGGCATATCGGATATCGGCTCAAATTCAATATCGTGCATCCCTAGTTAGATGTCAGTTGAAGCTGGTTGGAGAAGGCACTTTCAACACCGAGCCACCAGCCAAGAGACCAACAGTGGTCGGGAGAAATGTACTTTTCGAGGGTTTATATAAAATACGGTAGCCGTAATGCTGCATGCTGTGCAGCTTTGCAGTTTACCAAAGTCGTAGCCTACTAAAACATTTTGACAGAAAACAGGAAATGTGAGGTCCTGACATGTGTGATTCCGGAAATGATGTTGTTTGGAAATGATGCCATAAGCTGGCCAATCACAGCCAAGGGGGTATCCGACTCTCTCCGACTCTTTAAGAAAAGTTAGAAAAAAGCGTTTGTCTCCGACCAGCTCTCCGACGGCTCTCCGACGGCTCTCCGACGGCTCGGATGGGCGTCAACACCTGGGTGAAGGTGTTACCAAGGCGTGCCAAGGCGTGCCAAGGCGTGCCAAAGTGTCCCTCTACGACCAAATCGGAGAGAATCGTAGTACTGTAAAAAGGCCTTTACTTGTGCTGTGATTTCATGTACATGCATGGGGCAAAGCAAATGTGTCGTGCTGTAACCTTTTGCCAAAATATTTGCCCTACTTCTAGATCCAAGCCTGCTGCCTTGGAGGAGCGTGTCTGCGGTGGCTGGAGGAGGTGCAGGGTGTCCACTCACTGGTAGAAGTCGGCCTCCTTGGCGGCCTCCTCGCAGCGCTTCAGCGTCTTGGTGTGCTGGTTCTGCAGCGCCTGGAGGTCAGCCATGGCCTTCATGCACTGCGACTTCAGACGCTCGTAGTCGTGGCTCACTTTGGAATTTGGCCTGTGTGGGAGGAGAGAGAGAGAGAGAGAGAGAGAGAGAGAGAGAGGCATCAGCACACGGCGCCATCAGCCCCCGGTGGGCCACAAGGGCAGCCCAATGTTAGCCCAGATAAAACGGGGGCAAGAGAGGCGCCACTAACAAGACAGGAAGCTACAGCTGAGCTGGGGATCGATCTCTGTCTGAAACAATGGGCTTCTCTTCTGTGTGTGGAGAGCAAGGGCAGCGTGAAGACATTAATCATTACATGAATACACAATGCAGTGAGGAGGCCGAGGGCAGCTGATCTGATTGGGCCCTACCTTTGGCACTGTTTAATGGATGAAGGTAATTTACTGGAGCAATGTACGCAGACACTGGGCCTTTGAAGAGGGTCTCCTGTGTCTTGTGCATTGAGTTGACATACTGTATGAAGGTGACATGCGGGGCCCGTGAGTGAGGTGTCCATAAGGCTCTCTGGTGCTGGCGGGGGGTGTACCTGCAGTCGTCGAAGGTGGTGCCAGGCGAGGCGAGTGCCAGACGCTTGCGCAGCTCGTCCCGCTCACGGGTCACCTGCCTCAGCTGGAACAGGACGGTGTCCAGGCTCTCGCTCGTCAGACGGTTGTCATTGAGGGCGGGCGGCGGTGACGAGGCTTTACCCAAGGTATCTGCAACAATGAGCACGTCACCGATGGCAATGCCAGGGCATCCAGTCCCCCCCTCCCCCACCACCACCACCACCACAGGTTTCAGAACGGATAAGCATTACTGAGCAATAGTTTCTGTTGGCGTTGGTTTGGAGTTTCTGATCTTCCCTGACCTTATTAAACTGTGGCTATAAGCTTTTCCATAAATAGAACAAGTAACTGAAATTGTCAAGGGGAAAAAGGTCACACATTTACAACATATTATGTAAAAAACCTTATGTGAAACAACCTTAAAAATTTACTAACAGGACAAAAAAATCCTCTTTAATCTCTTGCCATGACAAAAATTCAGGGAATTACTGCAGCAGTCACAATGATGATAATATCCTTCAGTCCAAAAGAGATGAACTACATATTGAATATTGATAAATCCCTCTTTCTTGAATTGTTTATGAGTCTATTCTTGATTGTCTCAGCTCTAATTCAGACATTCATTACTGTCAGTGAATCCGTCTGTTTCTCTGTCTCACATGAAAGACCGTCTCTGATTCTTCTGACTCAGCCGGGCCTTGTTTTACTGCTGGACATCTCTGAGCATCTGCCTTCTGTTCTCTCCGCACTGATCAAGTTGAATGTTTTCATCCGTCCTTGAGCTAGTCAGTATGCTGGACTACACTCAGGCTTTTCAACAAGCGGCCAAAAAGGAGGAGAGGAAGAGAGGAGGAAAAGAGGGACAGGGAGCTGAAGTGGGATGGGGGTGGGGTGGTTGGGGGGAGATGAGCTGCTGTCCTAAAAAGCACAAGTGACATGTGGATGTTTTCCCTTGTCCCCCTGCTCTCCGTCTAGACCTGTCACAGCTGCCTGAGTGCCCAGTGGGTGCACAGAGGCCGTGTTTGTTTCCCTGACGCTAGCCTTTCTCCAGCACCAGAGTGCTGAGTCACTGAGAGAGTGGGGAAGAAAAAGGACCCGTGTCCCACCCTCAACACCCCCCCTCTCACTCACACACACACACACACACACACGAGCGTGACTCACACCTTCACTTCCATCGAGCTGTGTCTGGCATCTCCACTGGTGAAGGATGCAAACAGAGCGTGGAGGTTTAACACTAGAGTGTCACAGCTGAGGGTGATCTCTTCAGCACGCTGCAGCAGCATATTAGCTGATGAACTTAGTGTCGAGGTGCGACACAAACACAGCCGCGGACCGACTGGGCAGACTCCGAAAGACAGCCCCTGCAACACTGACTGGATTTATCCTTAAAGGCTTCGTACTGGGGTCCAGCTATTCAATAAATTATGAATAGAAATGAATAGTCGTCTGGAGCTCGGCAGTAAAAGCACTGCTGCATTAAAGCCCTTTGGGTTGTTGGTGAAGTAATGGGGTGTGATTCTTGTGTGCGCAGAGCTCCTGTGACTCTCCTGACAGAGACAGAGGTCATGAGTTCAGCTGACAGGGGGAGAACGAGCACTAAAGCCTGCCTCACCTGCCATGGCAGCCAGTCTGGACGAGAACGCTCCACGACTCGATGAGAGTCAGGTTAGTGTGGCCGGCTGCCCGAGCCTCATGCGTACTTACCCACGCTGCTTAGGGAACTGCTGCTCTCCGAGTCGGACGGCATGGTAGACAGCACGCTGTTGGTGGACCCTGGGGGGACAAAAACAACAACAACTTTAGAAAATGACTGCATGAAGATCATCAACCTGTTTTGTCTAGGATTTACTTTTGCATTTAGCCCGCATACCCAGCGTGAACAGATCTGCCCAAAGCCTCGCCCAAGAACATCTGAATTTCCCTCAAGATGGCTGTGCCCATTTCACACAGCTGTGAAGATAAACAGAATAATTCCACGGTGACGATGATGAACTTTTTAATTCCATTAATCAGGGTGGCCGATGGGGGCTTTGAAACTTCCACAACTCTGCAGTTTTCCCACCCAGCCCCTTAAGAGCCCAGAGTAGCACTGATGACAAGCCTACACAGTCATGACAAGGACAGGCCTAATTACCAGTGCTGCGCTGGTCCGCACAGGAGCCCGCTGCGGCAGGCTGAGCCGCGGACGTTTCATCTGTTCGCTCGCGCGTCCGCGCTGCTCTGCCTTTTAGGAGGAGTCAGGGGTTGACTTTGATTCCACATTGTTATCAGACACAGGGAGGAGACTCGATCAGTGGGGAAGTGTACACACTGATGGAGGAGAGGAGAGGTGAGCTATCGCCACACGGATCTCCACTCTGCAGGGCTGGAGGAGAACTGGATGGCGCTCGGAATACAAGAGCTATTTTTACGCGCCACGCATGTGACTTTGAGAAAGACGCAGCACGAAAAATGTCATCCACTCTGCTCTGTAATCCCCGGTCTGCCTAGAACATATCCAGGGCTTGTGGAACCCAGTTATCAGCGCTGACTCAAACTTTAAGATTGCATCTTCCAAAGATACAAAGGCCTCAGAGAAAACAACTGATCTTTCACAACCTTGCGAAAAAATTGCTTCTCAACTGCTTTGCATGTCTGCTGAAGCAGGAAGCTAAATAGATCTCATTCTTTGATCAGGGTCAGAGGCATTATCCTCTTGCCCACTGCCTATTCTTTATCAATAGCAATTAGCATTAGCCTCATTCCGAGCAGAGGCGATCATTTGCAAACATGCTGACCAAATCAATAGACTCTGGCTCCACTGCCAGAGCCGTGTCACCATCGACAGGACTCCCATCGTACTCTCTGCACCAACTGTGCCTCAGACACCAGCTTTCACTTTCCTTTCCTTTCCTTTCCTTTCCTTTCCTCTCCTCTCCTCTCCTCTCCTCTCCTCTCCTCTCCTCTCCTCTCCTCTCCTCTCCTCTCCTCTCCTCTCCTCTCCACATGCTGACAGACAGGGCCTAGAGGGAGCTCACAACATCCCAGCACAAGGACACCCAAATCTGGAAAGGTAATCTGACAGCTAAATAAGACTTTAGCGTACAGCTCTAAAATTGTGCTTTTTTTTGGTACTATGTAGATGCCTGGTGTGAAACAGAGGGCAATATTCTGTTTACAGATCAAGATAGCACAGAGATAACAAAGGCCTCTCTAAAGTAGGTCAGGAAAGTCAGGCTTTGCCTTAGGGTTGCTGCTCATGCATTGCCTCAGTTGTGTTGCCTCCTAGTCCAACAGTTGTGTCAGGCAAGTAGACCATCCCCCACCCCCCCATCAACACAGATAGGGGATGACATGCGTTGCCATGGCAAATCTCACCGAGCATTAAAGTTGGCTGTATGATCAGACAAAATAAATAAATAAGAGACAGAACAAAGGAGGACTGGCGGTAAAGACAAGCAGTGCTTTCTCAAAAGGGTTGAGACGGGAGCTGATGGAAGAAGTTAAATAATGGATGAGTTCAAGTCTTGCTTTTAAAGCTTTTACTGGAGCGCTAATCCAAAAATATATATCTATCCCCAGGGCTTGAAAAGGCTGGAAGAATCCGATTTGCAACCCAAAATCTTATCGAGCCGAAGTAATCTGATTCAAGCCCCATCTCCCTTAGAAGCTGAAAGAGACTTGCATCTCTTTAAGATCGTTTGCTACCCAAATTTATCACCACATTTCTGCTTCCCTCTTTTTTTCCCTTTGAAGCTCAGCTGCTAGTCTGCTGACAGCTTTTCTCATTGTCAGCGAGCTGCCTTGCTCCTGATGCTGGGCCTAGCGAATGTGGCTGTGGGGGTGGGGTGCCGAGCTGACAAACGACTCCATTTACCCACATCTCCATGCCACTAAATCGAAGTGACTTTGGCAGGGATCCTGCTCTGCTGTAGGAGCCTCTGCCGTGTGATTAAATCTGGAAAGCACCCAGCACCCAGCTCCACCGCCCCACCACTGCTGCTCTGGGATTGAGACGCAGCAGTCTGCCCCAGGAGAGGCCAGCCGCGGCGGCCATATCGCATGGATCAGCCACTCTATGTTCCTCCACAGAACCACTCGCTCTCCCCATGAACCCTGCATGGCAAGTCTGTGGCACTCAGGGCAAAGGTTCACAGGCGTTGGCCAATGGTGGCTGGGCAGACGTCATGTGACTGCAGTGTTTACAGTCGTTCAGCGAGGATCAGAAAGAGATAGTGGGCTAAGCTCAGACGGCGTCCTAAACAAAGCTGCTAGACATTATCCTTCCTCAAACTGTACACCAACAAGGAGCCAAGTCTGAAGTTGGGGGCAATGATTTCGTATTATAGGCAATGGTTTCTAATTCCAACCCAAAAAACTAGTTTAGAGAAAGTTGAGTGTAAATATTTTCTCTAAGCCACATTATGCTAAACAGAAAACGGAGCTCTCTATAAAGTGCAACATACTTGACCTGTGACCACAACAGCCTGGTGTCTGGGCACATGGCTCTCCGCAGCGCACCACATCCTGTGTTGTAGGCACTTCAACTGACTACCACATCAGACCACAAAGCCACTTGAAAGGGAAAGCCCCATCATCTCATTCCACATGCATAAGACACCCACATCATTCATTGTCAACAAATACCAATGCTTTAAACTGGAAGTATGTTTAAAAATAGACTTGGCAGAACAAAAAGCTAGATCATAATGGAATTTAACACAAGCCAAGAATGCATAAAAACACATAAAAGAGTTCAGAACCTTGCCCACAGCCTAGACCTGTATTGAGTCCTAGTCCACTGTCTTCATTCTTTAGAGCTTTGCTACTGAACCACTCACCCTGGGACACACCCTGTATAGGAACTGTACTGCGTGATGCATTTATAACACGAGGCTAAGGCCTGTGCTTAGCAAATGGTGTTTCATGTCAACTAAACCACATAAGTCAAGTCTCCCCACACACTGCCAATGAGATGTGCATTCAGCCTCTTTCACCATGTAGACCACTGTCAAGACACGATCAATTGCTAGCCAAAGCCCAGGGGCATGGCAACCCGGTCATCAGTGCTAGAACTCAACTGGTTCTCTCCATTAGCTCGCTCATAGCCCCAGTTTAAACTGTGGCATTTCCTGAGTTCCACAGCAATTAAGACCTTTGGAAGCGCTCTAAATGATGCCTGTTCCGGAGGCATCTCTTCCTGGACAGTGACACTAAATGCTGGTTCACAGTGTAACCCATTCCAAAAAAAGCATGAAGGGATAGTAACAGCCTTTAGATACTGCCCATGAAAAACTGCATTTCAAGGCATCTCTATTCATTTCTATTTGTTTCCTTGCAATAGCTCCACATGTGGCCAGCATGCTCCAGGCTGGACTTGCGAGGCCTGTTCGCATGAGGGAGCTGAAATAATGATGTGTTGTGCTCACACCTTTAAATGACTGAGATATCAATACAGTTCGATCCAGCCTGGTACATTGCGGTACATTGGTTCCCAGTCGAACCTGTTTATTGAACACTATTAGTAACAACCCCTTCAGCTATAGGAAAACAACCCTTACCCAAGCCAGTTGGGACCGTGGGACATACATTGATTTTCAGGCCAGATTAGAGACGACAGCACCCTCACTAAATAATCAAATCTCTGCATCACACGCTTTCACTTCAATGCCCGCATTTCTATTAAGCCTCTTCTGGCAGTTATTAAAAATCACAGTTTCAAACACCTCCGTGCTAATCAATTTGATCTTTTTGTTTGTTTGTTTGTTTGTAAAATCCAAAGCCATAAGAAGGAGCGGTTCAGACATCCCTTCCAAATGAAACCGATCTGCTCATGTGGATGAAATGCTGTCCTGCGGGGCTTTTGGCAGGCAGGGGTGAACTGGACATGGATGGGGAGAGACACCAGAATATTTAAGACCAAGAGTGCTTTGTGTGGCAGCCTGTCAGACCATAGCTCACTCCATCCACTGGGGCCGATGCACTGGGATGCAAGTTGACAGTCCCTCTGGTTGGTAAACAGGGCAAGCTGCTGACTGAGCACTTTGGGGGCAGGCAGCTAAACTTAAAACAAAAGGCCTGTTGTCTCTGGCCTGGGCTCTCCGTTTGACTGTGTGGAGGAGGAACCAATGTGACTCTCCATTTGGCTGCATGGAGGAGGAACCAATTGGGCTCTCCGTTTGGCTGCATGGAGGAGGAACCAATTGGGCTCTCCGTTTGACTGAGCGGAGGAGGAACCAATTGGCCCAGAGTCCAAAACAGCCTCATGTGGAACAACTGCTTGAGTCATTGAAAGGCAAATGAACAGCGCTGCGAGACAGTCATATTTCATATGACCCACTCCCAGCTGAGGGACAGAGCAATAACAGACTATAGGTCACTGCAACGAGCTAAGGGCTGATTCTACGCAGAGAGCACATGGAGAGCACAGCACTCTCCACCATCTGCTATCTGCAATCCATTACATTTCACAAATGACATTTTAAACTGCTACATCCAGATTGCCTGTGTTTACTTGCACTAACTAAAACGGTCCCCTCTTAACCAAGCGTTCAAATTACGTTCGGAACTAACACCATAGATTAATTTGTCAAATTGATTCCATGTCTGTTAAATGCAACTGATGTCTGCCTGGGGGGCGATAAACAGCTTTGGACGTTAGCAATGTGAGCATCCTTCAGCGCTCTATTAACACGCCGCTCGGCCCAGTTCCTGGTGGTGCCATACTGAGAGATGAGGAGGAGCCCTGACCCAGACAACAGTGCCCTCCCTCCACTGCTGCTGCTTGAAGCTTTTTCACTGGGGCCGGAGCGCTCGAATCAGTGCTGTGCTCCAGGAGGGAAGCGTTTTCACTGGGGCCGGAGCGCCCGCATCAGTGCTGTGCTCCAGGAGGGAAGCGTTTCACTGGGGCCGGAGCGCCCGCATCAGTGCTGTGCTCCAGGAGGGAGGCCCTGGCACTGAAAGGAAACAGAGCCTGCTAAAAAAAGCAGCACGAGGAAAATTACTTCAATGGAGGCTGCTATCGGGGTACCTCATCACCAGACACCCCCCCCCCCCAAAGCCCTTTCATCCAAAAGCTCAGTTAGGAGGGAGCCAAGGCTCATCTTAAGTTTCCCACGATAATGAAAAGGGAAAAAAAAGGTGAGAGAAACGAAGAGAGAAAATACCTTTCAGCCTAAATCAGTGCGCCTGGGTGCAGGAGCGCTGATAGAGATGGCTGTAGGGGCATGATAATACACATCTGACTGAAAGAGCTTAGAACACCAGCGGCCGTAATCCTCCTAAGATGAAGAGGCAAGGACTGGCTGACAGGAAATGTACTACCACACAGGGGAACGCTTAAAAGAATAGCATTCCACTGTACTGTACTCCATTAGGGCTCAGAACAGAGCAGTCAGTTCCACATCCAAGGGGGAGGATTGCAGCACAAGCTGTACGGAAGCATCTCTTTGGCATGCTTGTCTGAAGGGACTTGTGCTCGGAGGTTGTGACTCAAGCAGAAGCATGCTGTGAAATGGGTAGAGACTAAGAGCTGTGATCGGAGATGACAAGCACGGGGCTGCAGGAAGCTAGAATCCACAGGCACAGCAGAAGCAGGATGATGAGCAGTCAGCACTGGCTCACCCTGCTCCTGCCTTAGTTTCTATATCCGGCTGCACGGAGAGGCACACAAGGACGTGCTATTGAACATAGAGGGGAGCCACACCTCTCCAAGAGGAGCCATTTACTCACTCACCAACACCCCATCACATATTTCCACTGTGTCTGTCCCGGTGTCAGGTGATGGACCATGCAGGATCAGCTCAGGGAGGTGTCTTTAAATACATCCATAAAACCAAATTAATTATTAACACAGCATCCACCTCATGATCAAACTGTAGACTGCACACGTCAGTGCAAGCCTGCAGGCCGATTGCTGTCAAAACACCCATTCTTCACAGCTCACCAGTACCAAAGCCATTTTGGAGGGCTGAAGAGATGTAGGAATCCACAGTATGGAATTATCAGCATGGCACAGCAAGCCTGTTCAGATCAATATGCTATGGCATGGCGGAGCAAGGGTTTCCATGGAAACAAGTCAGGCAATCTCATGTGAGGACATGTATGGGAAGCTGGTGATTTGAACATGTGTGAATCAGCATAGCAGGCTCTATTTCTTAATGGTTCTTGTGCTATGGAAGGTCTATTTTCCAGTGAATAAACCACATTGTGTAGCCTATATTTTGGCGTACTCTGTATGTATGTACCAATATAAAGATGGTGTGGCTCATCACAGATACCAGTTGAAAGAAAGCCAATTTAAAAAATCCACAAAATATGATTTTTGCATTTAAGCCTACACACACACACACACACACACACACACAATGAACAGTTAGTTTTATTTGTGCCCCTGGATTAGAATTCCCGCAGTGAGCTGTATTATTGAGGGTGGAGGGGCTTTATAGGGACACCCCAGATGGGGTGGAAGTGATTCCACTCATCAAGTGATATAAGCTGCAAAGATAAATACTCTTTGCAGATGGATAAAAGACTGCAAGCTGCAAGCTCAGGCACTTAATATAATTGGATTGACATTAATTGCATTGCTGTTATAATCAAAGAAAGCATGTCACATACGCCATGGTCAGCATGCAGCATGCAGTCACAGAACGTATGTACAGAGGTGTCAGAGAAACATTACAAAATCCTCATGGCACAAAATTCATAGCCGAAATGACTGAAGCTTTCAGCAGACTCCAAAGGACTCATCATACATGCACTCATCATACATTCGTTTACATGTTGCTGGTAGGTCGCAGGTTAAATGCAATCACTTATTTATGGCTGGAAGAAGACATTGAGGTGAAATAAGGCCCTACATACAAAGAATGTTTAAACTATAACCAACAAACTCATGCATTTACGCCTGGAATGTGGCTTCACGCACACGTCCTATGAACACGCGTGCGGATGAAGCGCCTCTGCAGCGTTCATATCATGGTCGCTAAAGCATAGATGCTGTCTGTTGGCGGCTTACCAGAATGGTCCACGGGTCCACCCCCGTTGGTGAAGAGGGCAGAGTACAGGTGAGGGTACGTCTTCTCCAATGCCACACATAGGTCCAGGAAATGGTCGCTCTCCTTGTTCATCAGCATCTTCAGAAGCTGCTCCACTTTCTCGGTGCTGGATGAACAGTTCTGATCCAACTCGTACCTCTCCCGTTGACTGAGAGTACCAGATTTGGTCAGTAACTCTATCAACCGGTCTGCGTCGGTGATGGACTTTAGCAAGTTCTGGTGGCATTGATCTAACAACTCTTTGTGCTTTGGCTCCATTGCAATTCGTGTAGTTCCTTAGCTAACCAGCTAGCTTGCTATCAGTAGCAACCCTAGCCTCGCCTCTAATTCTAAAACGATTACGAAGCAAGAACTTTCTACTTTCTGGTCACTTGTGGATTTTCGACACCTCAGCCATGTTATTGGATGGCACAGCACGCCAGATTTGTATTATACAAACAAAAAGGCACACGAAGCCATATTTGTTGCCCAAGGCTGTTGACTGCACTAAACTGCGATACATTTTCCCAGCTTACTTACGTCTCGCAACTTCGTCCATTTTGTCTTAAAAATGAACTGAAAGCAAGGCTAGCCTTCTTTATAATTTCTTCTTTGGGCATTTATTGCGCACTGTGCCACCTCAACTGATACAAAAACTACCGTAACTCTCTTAGCGTTCCTCACTCAAACTGTATGCTCCGCCATGTCTCAGCAGCTGAGCAGCTGCTACACGCTGTCAATCAAGTCACCCTACAATAGCCATGTAAGGTAAAATGGGGCGGGGTTTCCCACAGACACACCTGGTTTTCTAGTGGGCGTATACCAGGCTCTGCTATAACAATCTTTGTTTTCGCAACAAGGACATCATGATTTGATACTCTTAACCACCCTGTTCACGAGAACTCAAGGAATATGGGATACCTATGCAGAGATTTTAACGAAGTCTATCTGCTTAGACCTGTTTAATGATTATGGTAGACTGTTTTTGCAGTCTATAGGCTATAGAGTTTAAAGAAGAATAGAGCAAGAAACTAGTATCTAAACTGTACATATTTTTGAAAGCATTATCAGCCACTATTGAGGCTTGGAACTATCAAGAAGATGTCACATTTTTTGTCTGTGTTATCTTTGTCTTTGTTGTATTGCCTATTTCCTGCAGACAGAATCTTAGACAAATTAAGAAGAAATCACAATCAGAGAAATATGTTGCAATCCTCAGAAGGCCATTTGAAGGGCAGTAGAAAATAAACTAAAGAAGAGTTCCTGACAGATTGTCAGACACTGTCAACATCGATTACTCTGTGAAGATCTCTTTGGCATATGTGTTTTGGAGCTGCTGGCTGTAATAAATCCGTTTTTATACGATCTACATTAGTTGCAGATCACTTTTTTTTGCCTCCTAGTCTGGGTATAACTGATAGACGCTGTAATGTGATGAGTTTTTATTTTTGTATTTATTGTTAAATTTAACGGTTCCTTGCAGTAGCTTTTTCATAATTCCTACGGTCATTTTTGTGTTTCATGTTCTGTATATTTCTGTATTCTGCTTATTCAATAGAAATGCAGTCACTGTTGCTTTGCACTGCTCTGCTCGCCTAGGCAGGACCACAGATCACAACACTTCAATTCACAATCCAATCCCCAATGAAAGTAATCAAAACCAAGTCCAGTTTAATCCATTTCATTACACAAGACAAACCCAGGCTATGATTTAAAAATATTTTTTGGGCCAAGTAAAGATATATGGGATGCATAGCCATGGTTACCAAGGTACAGATGTGGTTTTACATTTAATGAGTGTCAGTATGGATTAGGAAGACTACAAAAGAGCTATTGTGAGGTACCCGCCAGATGCTGTAGCTAAGGGCCAGCAAGAGAACAGTCAGTTTAGGAGTCTAAAAATAATCCCAAAGCAGCATCATTATTCATGCAGAAAGGATTGTTACAAGAGCATTTCATTCTGATTACCATGTTGGTGTTTGACTTAATGAAGCCTTGAATGGTCCAGAGTTCTGAAGTGATTCACCAGTATGTCTGTCACCATGAGATGATCGGGGAAGCTTAGCTGACATCACCTCAGGCAGATATTTAATGTGGCTTTGCGAGGGTGAAGAGTCCATAAATTGCAGTGGCATATGTGCCTCTCCCAGGTTATTGATCACAGTACAGTTACACATACCGACCATGCAGTGAATGATGTGCACATTTGCAGGAGACCGGTATGTATTTGGAATGTAATCAATGCCTTCTGTTGAAATAAGCCTATGGGATCCTTAAACAACAAACATAAATGAGCTGTGCAGAAGAGTGTTTTAAATATTATGTCTTGACATTCAATCTCTGCAAGCACACAAGGTGAGTGCCACACATTTCAATTTTCTGAGAACCGACTCTATTTCTCTCTTTAGTGGAATGATTTACACACATTTGAGTGAGTCTATTTTAGTGAGGACCATCTTATTTATAGACTGTTGTCTTTTTTTAAAGATAATCTGCAGGTTAAATCAATGTACGCCTCCAATAAGATTTCATAGATGTGGACTTCGTCAACCACCCATTGGACAGACAAATCCTAAGCAGTACATATAAGATCAAGCTGTAAAAAAGAAAGGATTATTGCTGACAAACAGATGTTTAATAATTCTCCAGCTGCCTGGATTCAAGATTATTGTTCCAGGAATACAGCTTTTGTTCTGATTTTTTGTTTAATATCGCCTAATCTTTTGGACACAACACACAGAGGATTATGTTAGATTCTGTGAGACAGAAAAACTGTCAATTTACTCTCCATTTGTCCATTGTGGCTTGTTGCAGAGCCCTCTGTTTAAAAAGGTGAACCTTTGTGTTTAAAATGTGAACCTTTATGTTTAAAAATGTGGCCATATTACAGAATATCATCATTCACCTTTTAAGATTGTGCTGTATGACTATTTAAAGACATCTAACAAGGCAGGGAACTGGTAAGATTATAAAAATGACACTGTGAACTAATGATGAAATATTAGCATTCTGCATTCAAAAATCATAACAAAATACCTTTGGACTTCAACATTTTATTATTGCTTCATCCATTTCTTTCACTTGCATCTGCCAGACAGCTTGAACATCACTAAAGTAATGGCATGGCTGCCCTCTACTGGCAACTATATAAAACATGCTATAGGCAAAAATACAATGCATTCAAAGCAGAAATATTGCAGAATAAGAACAATGAAACGTGGATATAAAAAACATAGCATGGGCTCATATGGGTGGCCCACAGTGTCATGGTGCTGAATTCCCCCCCAAACAGAGCGTCCCCTCTAATTGCTGTGTGTTATCCTGAAGCAAGAGCGGGCTGAGAGAAGCTGGAGGTGGAGGAGGAAGAGGGGTAAAGGAGGGATGAGAGCGGCCGGGTGACTCATCCTCAGCTCAGTGGGTATTCATCATTAGAGTGATGCTTTGAGGTCGCAGTCAGGCAGCACTTCAAAAGGTGAGTGTCTCATTTACGGTAAAGGGGAGGATGTTCCTTAAGAGCTTACTAACAGGCTGCTGCTTGGAATAATCACAGCTGTTTGGACGGCTTGCTTTCTCCTGACTCTAGATTTGATTCCATCCATCTCCTATTTGAGGAACAGTTCTGTAAACAGACTGTTCACAGCCACCTAACAAAACGATGTGGTACAATTGTTTTTTTTTTATTTCAAGATATCTGTCTTGTGTGGTTTTTCTGTGGCATGTCATGTTTTAAATAATTGTTCCAAATGATTGTAATCTGTAGCTGAAAGGGTGTACTGTAAACACAGCTACAAATGATAAATGGTTAAACTATATCAGATGATCAGAAAAACAAACATAAAGTAAACTAAATGATTGGCACTTAAGGAAACAATGAATGGAAAAGTATATCTCTATAATCAGTAGCACTATTCACCTTTAAAAGGACTTTATACCAGCACAAAGCTTGTTTGTTGTAAAGCATGTGGGAAAGGACTTGTGAGCATATATAAAAATAAATAGATATGTGTTTTAGAAGCTGAAATGCTCCACTGTACCACTCTAGCCAATCCACCAAATCTGATATGATCAGGCCATAACATTTCCAAACAAATTAAATGGCACCAATATTTGCATATACAGTTGCATAGATCGCACATCAAAACATATGAAACATTCTTAAAAAAATGTTTATAAAAATAGTAAAAGAAATATTTGTTTGCTTTAAGGTGCTTTTAGGCAACTTAATGCATGCAGTAAAATGGTTTATAATGTGAATCAGGCGTAGGGCAAATGCATATTTGAAATTACTCGAATGATGTCAGATCTTCTGTCCTGAGTTGAAGCCTTCACCTAGTCACTCCCTCCACACAGCTTCAGCAGGAGTTTCTTGTAGTCCCCTGAGGTGTCACCCTGCCATCCAAAAAAATTAATATAGATATTTCAAATAACATTTTTAAATGTTCAGTTCCTCCAGCTACACAACTGAGACTCCACAGTCTGCATGGAATCGGCAAACAACATTCTGGTCTTTTTGAGAGACATGATTTTTTTAAGAAGACAATGGTGGTGGAACAGTCTGCGAAATAATCCGAACTTCAAAGGGTCTGGGTACATATTTTGATGCACTTTTACGTGGTAATTACATATTCATGTAATATAACTGTACATACTTCACTCAGCATGTCCACACACTTGTGTATAGAAAGATGCAGAGGCTGACCTAAAGTTACTGATAAGGTTGACTTTTAATCACATGGAAAGAAAAGGTTCACTCAGTTTGGCCTGCTAGTGGAGTGCTGACCAACTGAAAATGCGTCATCATTAACTGTCATTAAAAGGAGTGAGCACTCACAAGGCCAGCCATGCACAACTTTGGGAATTTCTCACCACATGGGGGCGCTAAACTACAAAGTCTCTGAAAGCCCCTTTGTAAAGCAACTTCAAAGAGGTATCCTTGCTAACATGCCAACTTCTCTAGAAGTAATTGGTATGTTTTAATTCATGCACACATTTCATTTACAAGGCTGTAGGATGACTTGAACAAAAACATGTTTTTAAGTGTTTCTTTGGATCTCATAGCTGTTGGAGGGGGAAAAAACCTTACTGTGAGTATGTTAGTATGCTAATAAGTAGGGGAAAGAGAGATATCAGATAAATGGGGAAGTGGTGAGGTTTGAGGAGAAAGTGACTTACACTAATGGCATTGTAGAGAGACTTCCCATAAGCCCTCGAGTATTCCTGTCGGATATCCAGCATGTCCACCTCAGAGCGGGTCACCATGATACGGATCAGGGTCCGGTCTTTGGTCCCAGCACCCTGCATACATAACAGAAGTTCAGAGTGCAGCACGGCGCAGCCATGCAGGCTTTGAGAACCTCTACATTACAGATCATAAACTTCCTTTTCCTTACCTTCATAGCCTTGTACAGCCTCTCAGCAAAGTAACCAGGTGTGTTCTTGATGCACTTAACTAGAAAAAGAAAAACAGAGTGAGTCTGACGTGCAATACTCATCTGCCCTAAGGGCAACACAAGGTGGAGTCAGAGCAATTCAATAGGAAGCTATGTGCTCTGAGCAAGTGACTTCACCACACTCTGGAACTGGGCTAAAGAAAATAACCAGCAACCCCTTCAGATCAAACCAATTCAGACAATAGGATTCCCCGCCAAACAATCAGGACAATAATCTGTCTGTCAATCATGTGTCCCTGCCCAAACAGTGCATGTGCAGGGGGGCGGGACTTTGGTGTATTTGTATGGCTGTTCTGACAAGCCAATCTCTAAGAATATACGGCCTCCATCTAACAGCCATCTAAAGGCCATCTAAAGGCCATCTAACGGCTATCTAACAGCCATTTAACGTCCAACAAAGGCTTCTTTATGAGAGGCAAACCTCGAGGAGTTATTGTTTGGAATAGATTTACATAATAAACATTAAAAGACTGTCATGCACAACAAACACAGCAGACAAACAGGATTACAACACGGTGGACCTCATGCAAGAACATAAGACTAGACTTTTTTTGCATTTTTTTTTACTTCCCGTTATCGATTATAGACAAACAACAGATAAGCTTCATAGCATCAGCAATAGAATTAAGTTATATTGTGGGCAACATTCCTATTGCAACTAATTCTGCGTAAAAAAAGAAATTATGAGTGAAATTCTAATGGTTCCATGAAATGAGTCATCTAAACAGACTCATCATACAATGGGGTTCTGTGTGAAGCCCCTGTGTATTGGGTGATAAAGTGGCAGGGGACTGCAGTTGTGCATGTTTTTTTTGGTGTCTGCTGTCACCAGTTTTCGCTGGTCTTCTCATAAGGCAGTACATGTTTTTGACTTTTACCCGACTGACTTCTGTTTTTTCCCCTAAGACACCTTTAAACAAATATGTGAATAAGACTGGTAGCTATTTGTTTTCTTGGTTACTAAGATGCCTTTACTACTTCACTCCACCCGAAAGACGGGAAAAGCAACCTCTCTACCAGACCAGCAAGAACCGATGACAACAGCCATCAGTAAACAAGACGGGTCAAACTTGGAATAGCATCTCACTAAAGAATGCATATATTCTCTCTCTCACACACACACACAATACAGGATGCATTCTCTCTCTCTCTCTCTCTCTCTCTCTCTCTCTCTCTCTCTCTCTCTCTCTCTCTCTCTCTCTCTCTCTCTCTCTCTCTCTCTCTCTCTCTCTCTCTCTCTCTCTCTCTCTCTCTCTCTCTCTCTCTCTCTCTCTCTCTCTCACAAAGACACACTAAAGAATACATACTCTATCACAGACACTAAAGAATGCATATTCTCTTCTCATATCCAGAATACAGGTGACTGTTTAAATAGCAGGTCCCAGAGCACAGGCTCCACACAGTATGGACAGATACAGACGACTGAGTCAACATTATGCCTATGACACACCTACACCTTCTGTGTGAAATGTCCGGCTGGAGTTTGTATAGAAGCAAAGCACTTTACCCTGCACAGGGCCAGCAGCATGCGACAGCACAAAACATAAGGAAATACAATTATTGGCAGGCACTGTGAGAACAATGCACAAGAAATGTTCTTGTACATTCTAATAAAAAAAGATTAAATGTTACCAAATGTAATTTCAAATTTTAATTTATATTTGTTCCCTTTGAACCATTTAAAGTATTAATGTTAACAGAGATATACAGTACATTCTGTTTCTATGTTTGTGTTCTCTTGTGTGTGTGTACGATTGCTGGACAATTCAGAGTGTGTTCTTACCGACAGCCACCATGCCACTCTCAAGGTCACCGGACATCTCTCTGCCAATGCTCTTCTCAATGTCTCGACCACACATCTGCTGGTACTCATGAAACACTGTGTTAACACACACACGCGCACACACACACACACACACACACACACACACACACACAGATTTACCCACTAAATACCACTGCTCTTTGGCTGAACATATCTGATCAGACAGTTGATTTAAACAGTTAACAGAACAAAGCCTACCTAGACCTAAGCCAGGATTCATTGTTAAAGCACATAAAGAATTTCCTTAACTACAATGGAGAGACAGGGGCCTGATTGAATATTAACTAAACATTTAATAGTTTACTATAATCTGTGATAAAAAGATATGAAGATCATTACCCTTTACACCCTAAACTCCAACTCTAAAATCAATGAGAGCTGAAAACTACGTAAGGAGGATGACTATGAACATACTGACAACACTGAGGATTTCACTGTTTTAAAGGATGATGTGCTAAATGTCTTGGCACTTGTGTTGTTCCGTACCTGCTCTGAGGTGAGGCTTGCTCCTGGCACACAGGATGGCATTGAATTTGGATTCATCTGTGCCTAGCTTGTTCTCTCCAGCAGCGTAGAGACTCTGAAAGACAGACAACATATTAAAGATCAAAAGAAGGGTCTGCTTGGGTCCTTGGGAGGTATACATGGATCTCAGATAATACAACAATAACTAGATTTGCATTCCCTGAAGGAAATACCAGTGCATGCAAAGCAAAACATTCTAAATTCTAAATAAATATAAGGTACAAAAACAATTTTTTAGAACATTTTAAGTAACTCAAAACATGTTGTAAATGTAGAATGAAGGCAAAGAAGAATGAAGGCAAAAAAGGAGGAGAGAGGTGTGTAAAGACTGATAGATTGGAAGAGGGGTATTTTTCAGTGTATTAGAGAGTTAGACAGTACACAGTCCACAAAGAAATAGGGGTATCATTTCTGCACCCAAAGGTACAATTGTCAGAAAAGTACCCTGTACGATACAGAACTTTAAGTCCTCGATTTCTGTTTTTCTCCCTCTCTTTCACACAGCTGTTCACATTGTTTTAAGTTCTTGCCTGCTCTACATTCAGCATCTCAGGAAACAACATGGATTTTGCAACACTTTTGAGGAATTAAACTTTGCAGCTATCCTTGTATTTCCTGCTTGTTTCCTGGAGTAGCGCACAGACAGAACGGTACTTCAGTTGCCTTAAAGAAACATTTCCATGCCACCATGGACTAGGAGCGCCACGCAACTTGTGCTCCTTTTGATTGAGAGAGAGAGTGCTGCAAACATTGATTTGGATAAGGTGGTCAACAAGTTTGCGGGGATGAAATCAAGGGCGTAGGTTTGCATAGGGTTGGTAGGGACTAGTCACGACCAAAGTTTGGGAGAGACAAAAAAGTCCCTATCAATATTTTGTTAATTTGTGAAAAAAAATATTTTGCACAATATATTTGCAAACTCATTCGTATTATTATCAATACAATGTTCGTCGCCCAGAAGAATTATAAATACATGTCTAAGTTTGCGCCCTCGAGCCTGTGAGACAAGATGCTGTCATTTAATTGGCTGAAGTGGCAGAGTCAGAAACACTACGTGAATCCTGAAAGAGTGCTGCTAGTAGTCTGATACGGTAAGCTACTAAATTTGTCAGGAAATAATAACGACTCATATCAGTATTTCGTTTGGTCTCAGCATTGATATTTTGACCCTTTTGTGCTCTGAAAAGCCACCTGAAAAGAAAAGATATGCCAGAAGTTTTTTCCACCCATAGAGCTATCAAAAAGCCCAGGTCGCTGTTAGTTAGCTAGTCGGAAAACTACCCACATTGCGAGGCTTCAGATGAGGTCTTACTCATGTTTGGGATATCCAAAAAGGACAACAAAAACATATGATGTCAAATGTGGAGAACGTTTATTTTTTTATTTAAACTAAGGGTTTATTATTCTTATTATGTTTAAATCAGTTCCAAGTTCCACAAGTAAGTAGTACACAAATGTTAATATATTCTAATAAAGTTTGCCTGTTAAATATAACATCAACTTCATTTTTTTATTTACGGTGGGGGTGGGGGGGTCTGCGGGGCAGTGTCCCTACCAATGCTGAGACCAAATCTACGCCCTTGGATGAAATGTCAAAGTGTTGTCTCCAAGTTAAAGGCCTATAGTGTGGTCACTTTGAATGTGAAATCCAATACATCCTTTTAGCCTTTTTGAAAATCCATCTATCAGCTGTCCGTATACATTCATTTATTGTAAAATGTATTGACATTTTAATGTAGTTTGTCGATACACTCTACTATTGATATACAATTTAAATGTAAACTTTTCTCGTCTTTCCCTATCATCCACATTTCAGTTGCTATTTGTGCTTGGTATGACAATTATGGCTGCATCCTGTGTGTGCGGTAGCATATGTATTCAGAAAATACACACTCACTAACAGATGGACATACAGTAATTAGCTAATATCAATTTTATTTCATACAATTCACTAACTTTGAAATAGTGGATCATTGATTTCATTTCCATCCAAAACAAACTTAACTAAAATAAACTAAACTAAACGCAACCTAATTATAATAGCTGCAGTCTAGACATGCCCTACTTCAGTGTATAAACAGGCTTTTCCTAGTAAACTATCTGGGACAGGAGGGTGTGTTTAAATACCACCCCATTGATCCACTGACCCTGATCATTCATTTGATACTTAAGAATGCTAGTGATAGAGTGGTAGTTTGATAGTGAGACATAATGAAAGAGAAAGAGATAGAAATGAAACTGATTGACCATTAAATATTAAGAAAGAGAGAAAGTAATAAAGACTATGATAGAGTGATAGTCATAGAGTGAAAGAGAGATAGTGACGGAGGGATAGTGTGATGAGTCATTGTGATAAAGTGACTGGCAAACTGAAAGTGATACAGTGAGTGAGTGGAAAAAAAGATGGGGATGTTAAAGATGATTAAATAAAGAATTAATAAAGAACTACAAAATAAAGTTTGAATGAAGTTTCCACTTTAAGCGGTTCAAGCTCAATTATTCGCAGAAAATCAGTTAGAAGAATAACAATAGGAAGAAGAATCCTGGGAAAACCAATACATTACGGTACCTTATCCATTACGGTACCTTAAGCAAAAAAAGAAAACATTGAGAGCTCACCTGAGCATCTTGCTTAGCCAAAGACACATCCACATTTTCCCTTTCATCGCGGTTGCCCTGTGAACAGAAACAAGGCCTTGTAATCAGCACTCTATTCCAATTTTTCTTTCCTTGACTATATTCCACCAGGATGGAGATGTGTTTATTACAGTTACCCTGTGGTGATGGAGAAGTCAATATTGACATATCTCTCACAGTGAAAAATATCACCTACTATTATCACCTATTCATTACTGTGACCAGATGAGTATTTTGGCTCTTTTTGACAGGTTTAGTTCAGCCAGGCAGTGACACCTTACAGTTTGAATGCATGAGCTGTGTCCTGGAAACCCTACACAGGGATTTGTTTTGTTTAGGCATGTCTCAAATGGCCACTGATCAGAATGACATTTTGTGAGTTGACAACTGGACGATTTTATGAGGCAGATGGAATCTCTCTCACCACAAGAATTCTTGCCCCTGAGAGAGACCCTTGCCCACTTTAAGCACTTTAGGTAAAGATTTCAATAGATGTTTCTAAGTAACTTGAAAGGAAAATGATATAATTGCAGTTCCCTGAAGTGCAGGTGGCTTTCTTATTGTAACATTTCCTTTTCATCACCTTACCCGCTCCTCATAGTTTACAGATTGCATTAGTAGGAAATGTAGTTAACAGTGTAATAACTCCCAGCAAAAAGTCAGCTTGAAACTTTTAAGCTTATAATGCCAAGCTGCAGTAGAGATAGAAAATTACATAATAACCACAATCAAAGTCATTAATTACAACAAGTACTCACACATTGCATTCTGTCATTGTATTGTACTTCATTGGAGTAAGTACCAGTGATACTGTATGAGGGTAATTTACCTGAGCAAGAGAGATCAGGAGTCTACGGAAATGACCTGAGGTGTCTCCACTAATGGCATCTTCCAGTTTCTTCTTGTACTCTGAAATATATGAACACATCAGTGAACATAATGTGGTTTGGAAGTTTTGCAGGACATCTTGATGAATGGTGTTGAGATACACACTTCTTTACCATACCTGTTTTGTAGATCTGATTGATTTCTCGAATCTCTGCATTGGATCGAGAGGAGAGAATCTCGATCAGGCAGGCCTCATCAGTGCCAGCTCCCTGTAGAGAAAACCAGCTTGTGTAAGCGCCTCATTTATAAAACGTACTTACGCACAGATTTGATCTTAGAGTGTGCGTGCGATCAAATCCACGTCAAAGTACAGATTTATAAAAACCGTCTTAGACGTTGAAAAGGGTGTATCTCTACGTCTGGTTCTAGATTGCCTAAGTACATTTCCTTGTGGCAATACTGGAGTACTGCAGGAATTCAGAACTTTCCGAGCGCCAACACGCAGTTCTATTTCGTTTCTACTGACCGCCAGAGGCGGTGCTTTAAGCACTGGATGTCATTCACGTTTACGTGTAGTTCGAGTATTTGTATCAACAAAATCACCTGTGACCTGGGTGACGTATGCCTTCGCCCCTGTACTTAAGGCATGCTCCCCCAGGTCACGACCCTTAATTCTTCTCGCGTCAGGTGAGTAGGTGAGTATGTTCACTCCACAGGTGAGTGTAATCATGCTAATCGTTGGGAGTCTTGCAACCTTCGGGTGGAGCTGCGAATTCTCGCCCTCTTAAGACTACGATTCAAAAATCAACATTTGCAGTGGGCTACAGTACAGGTGTTTCTAGCCTTAAAACTGGTAGTTAAACCCACTCGCGGATAATCCGGGAAAACGGATAATCCGGAAAAAAGGTGAGTTGCCTCTTCTATTGTTTTACCGTGTGTAGTAGTCACGCTCGGGTAATGGTTTGAGGCAGTG
The DNA here is from genome assembly GCF_963457725.1 of Sprattus sprattus. Classification (NCBI taxonomy): domain Eukaryota; kingdom Metazoa; phylum Chordata; class Actinopteri; order Clupeiformes; family Clupeidae; genus Sprattus; species Sprattus sprattus. The sequence goes on from NC_137910.1 coordinate 27,545,310, forward strand.
GCCTATCGGAAGTGTGTTTCTCGTTTTACGAACCGATAGTTGAACCCACTTGTTAAGAGAGTTATGCTAATACAGCCTATTATGCCGTTTATCGTGCTCACGCTGTATAGCCTACTGCAGGAGCCTAATGAGTAAAGAGGCATGGGTATCAGCAGTTTATAGGTGTTTCTCGCCTTACAACTGATAATTAAACCCACTTGTTGCACGAGTGAGTTCCTTGCATAATAGTTCCCTACTATTGTCTGTCACGATGAGATACGGCAGTCAGTATAGGTGTTCTCGCCTCACGACTGATAATTAAAACCACTTGTTAAGCGAGATGGAAACCCTCGGCCCCTGTCGGCTTCGTGTCACACTATCTGCAGGCTACAGGTGTTTCTCGCCTTATAGCTGATAATTAAAACTACTTGTTAAGCGAGCTGGAGCCCTCGCATAGTTTGGTTTGTACCGTTGTTGTTTTGAAGATGCAAGCGGCGTTCTAGCCTACTTGCCCCTGTCGGCTTTGTGTCACGCTATCAGAAGGCTACAGGTGTTTCTCGCCTTATAGCTGATAATTAAAACTACTTGTTAAGCGATATGGAAATCCTCGCATAGTTGGTTTTGTACCGTTGTTATGATGAAGATGCAAGCGGCGTTCTCCCATAAGCATCCAATTAAGTAGGCTAAACGAACAGGATTTACTCCTGTCGCTACCTACTGTTTGGGTAACTGTTAAAGCTACGTTCTACTCCCCGAAATGTCAGTTCTAAAGGCAGGTATGTTTGCGGAACTGTTAACTATGGTGTTAAAAGCGAGTGTGTCCGCTCTTAAACAGGACAGGGTTTCTGCTCCTGTCGGCTTGGTGTTAAACGTTATAAGCAGGCTACGTTTAGCTACTGATGGGTGACTGACGGGCTATGCCCGCAATTTCATTTTTTCAATCCATCTATCTTGGTAGCTGGGAGCGAGTGTGTCCACTCTTAAACAGGACAGGGGTTTTACTCCTGTTGGCTTGTGTTAAACGCTATAGGCAGGCTGCGTTTACCTACGGACAAGTAACTGACTGGCTATGCCCGCAATTTCAGTTCTAAACCATCTATATTGGTAACTGGTAATGGGCGTGTCCGCTCTTGAACAGGACAGGTTTTTACTCCTGTCGGCTTTGTGGTAAATCCTATAAGCAGGCTACGTCTACCTACTGATTGGTGACTGACGTGTTACGCCCGCAATTTCAGCTCTAAAAGCATCTAATTTGGATAACTATTAACGAGTGTGTCCGCTCTTAAATGGAAGCCTACCTTACATAACGTAGGAGGACTCATTGCCGCGATCAAGTTTAATTTGCGTGGTAAATACAGAGCAAAAGGAAGCAAGTTTTTCTTCCGGGACAACGTTGTACTTTGCCTGGCTGAGGTTTGTAAAAGACCATAAGGATTGAACCAAAGCCGACTGGAGGGTCTCCTAGTTCGTCTTCTCTGATGAGTCCAATTTCACAGTAGGTGCAAGACTCTGTGGCTTGTAGGCCTCTCCAGGTCTCCGTCTAACCATCAGACGGCCATGTGTTGGGCAAAGCTGAAAATTGGACTCATCAGAGAAGACGAACTAGGAGACCCTCCAGTCCGCTTTGGTTCAATCCTTATGGTCTTTTACAAACCTCAGCCAGGCAAAGTACAACGTTGTCCCGGAAGAAAAACTTGCTTCCTTTTGCTCTGACAATGTTCCCCAACTCTGAGAAGTGTTTTTTCCAGCAGGGCAATGCTCCATGCCACACAGCCAGGCCAGTAAAGGTGTGGATGGAGTATCACCAGATCAGGACCCTGTCATGGCCAGCCCAATTTCGAGACCTGAATCCCATAAAAAAAACTCTGAAATGTGATCAAGAGGAAGATGGATGGTCACAAGCCATGAAAAGAAGCCGAGCTGCTTGAATTCTTGCGCCAGGAGTAGCATAAAGTCACCCAACGGCAATGTGAAAGACTGGTGGAGAGCATGCCAAGACACATGAAAGTTGTGATTTTAAATCAAGGTTATTCCACCAAATATTGATTTCTGAACTCTTCCTAAGTTAAAGCATTAGTATTGTGTAGTTTAAAAATGAATATGAGCTTGTTTTCTTTGCATTATTCGAGATCTGAAGACACTGCATCTTTTTTGCTATTTTGACCAAATGTCATTTTTCTGCAAATAAATGATCTAAATGACAATATTTTTATTTGAAATATGGTAGGAATGTTGCCAGTAGGTTATAGAATAAAACTAAAATGTACATTTTACTTTAACACATACCAATAAATAGTAAAACCAGAGAAACTGATAATTTTGAAGTGGTCTCTTAATTTTTTCCGCGGCTGTATATATAAAGATAAATAAAATACATATATGTATAGCTATTGCAACATGTTCATTACATGCACTGTTGCCAGGTCCCTCTTGGGCCAGAGGACGAGCCAGAACCGCCTCCGGCGCTAGGTCTCCTAAGCAATGCAAACGCCAGAGGCCTGATTCCCGGGAAGCCTCTGGTAGGGGCAAATGCAGGAAAAGGTATCCGCTTGCCCAGAAGGTAGGACACTTCGACTTAGGAGTTCGCAGAAATAAGACTCTGCTTCTAAAGCTACAACAACCTGCTGCACAGCGTGCTAGTGCTTTCACTACAGCGGCTTTACAGTCTCCTTCGGAGGTGCTCCCTCTACAACGGTCACCAGCTTTGAGATTCTCAAGGAGGATATTCTCTCCACCAGGGCTTCAGAGAGGCCCCTATTACTCTCATCCCAGTTCCCTGGGTACGGAGCGACACCACACTGAAGGACTCCGAAAGAAGCCAAAACATCAGTTAGACCCACATTTAAGATGGCAATGAGACGTCTAGGGTTGGATATTATACCCATACAGACCTCTCCTCAGAGTGCCTTCAAAAATGGCATCTCCATCTTCGGCTTTTAATGTTCCGCCCTCGCCCCCATATATCGAGGAGCGGCAGAGATGCTGGGCAGATCCCAGACGGTTCTCTCATCTCCCAGGAGACTAGAGCCCTAGCCAACATGCAAGATGCATCTGCCCAGGGCCTTGCTAGCATGCCCAATATTGAACCAGCCGTTGCTGTCCGGGTGCTGACACCTGGTTAAGCACTCCGGCCTGATTGGTCGCTGCCCCGGCCACACTGCCGTTTGACAGACGACTACATGGTGAAATCCTACTACGCAGCACCGCGTATTGCACGTCTTGGGTATTCAATGTCACACCTGGTACTAGCCCTGTCCCAGACATTGCAGACTTCTGGGGATGACTCCTCTGCAGAGTCGGAGTGACACCTCCCTGCAGGTGTTTGCCTACATGACCAGGGAGTTGGGTAGGCAGTGGCCTAGTTAACCCAGACCCAACGCCGGATATGGTTGGCCCAGTCTCCACTCTTGGAGCCGAGCAGGAAAGCCCGATTGTCTCTTCCTCCTGTCATTCCTGGACAGATGTCATGCAGGCTTTCTAACAATGTTTTTGCCCGCATCTGCTCTTCCATCAGCAGAACGTCGTATTCTTCTGTTTACATGTTTCTTTCTTGCTTGCCATTGTAACAGAGAGTTTCTGCATTGAGGATGCGCTCTGTTTGTGCATTGATAATATGCATATTAGATTAAATAGGGGCGTTTTGAGATTCAGTTGTGCACAATTCCACGATCATTTGTGATTTATAAATGAAGGATTGGCGTACACATGTTTTTTTGTGTGTGCGTTCGTTTTCTGTGGATCTCACTTACGATAATTTCAGAAAATGTCTTAGACAAAAAGTAGGATGGTTTCTACGCAACTTAATATAAATGAGGCCCTAAGCCTAAATATGTGTTCTTTCGCATTTGTTTTCGCATGGCAGGAAATGCTCCAAACCACATAACCATATATCTGTTGAAAATGACCAACGTAAAAGAGCTGCAATTTGTACTGTGTGTAGCTGTTTTTTCCCAGTGTTTGTCTTTGCATCTTGACTTAAGTCATTGTTTTTGATTATCGCTAGAATAGTTATCCATTATAGTTATGCATGTTTAGCCATGATGGCTTATCCCCCGATACCTAAGCAGAAACTAGTTTACCTTTTAAAATTGGTACAAGCTAGTTTTGCAGAGCCATACAATATGTATGTATAGTGCAGTATACATCTGAAGACAACGATGAGAGAATTTTGGTCAGAGCATGTCTAACTGTTAACATTTTGTGCATTGTGAAATACTGCTAATGGACATTGACATGGCAATTCTTGCCTTTCATTCTCTATGCTGTAAAATAGTAGGTAGTTCAGCTCCAAAAACAGCAAACAGGCATATAGCTAGATCAACTCTAAATGTAACCCAACCACATTCACTTTCAAGACACCACAGCCTTGCAGTCCTAACAGGAAATATGATTCTTAGTGATGTATGGCTTTTCACACAGGTTGGCTTATAAGCACTGAACTCACACTGAAAAATGTTCATGGTGACTGTAATATAATGCTTTCATGTTACCAAAGACTTTTGACAGGAAGACGAGAAGGGAGTACAGTTACAAAATAACTCGCCCTTAAAATGCTTCAGGAGTTAAACTGATGACATGTAAGCTGCTGTATGAAAACAAATAAGTGTAATACAGCTACTTGTCATTTGAAAATGAACTATTCAAAAGGTTACCATTAAGACATTAGCTTAGCGTCACATATGTTGACTTTGACAGCACATGAAATGAGATGCAACTGGTGCTTTAGTGGACCTTACTGACCTTAATGGCTTCATGGAGCTCACATGCATCCAACTGGGCTGGAGTCTTCATCATGGTCAGCACAAGCTTCTCAAAGTTCCCTGAGAGCTCAGACTTCAGGTCTTTAATCAAATCCTGAAATTGGAAAGATGAACAGGCTGGATTTATCATCTGGGGCCCTTTGAGGCTATTCTGGGCTTGGGACTCAAATAGGAAGTGAGGCGGGTCAGATGTCCTTCCAGTCAAACTGAAAGTAACCCCCACCTGTTCTTTAACTGGAAGTAACCCCCACCAGTTCTTTAACTGTAAAACTAGCTTCAATTACTGTTGACATGGTTTCAACAATTAACTGTGATTCCTATAGTCTTGTTTTAGACTCTAAACCTTTATCTACATTGGCACAAATGATACAGTGCTTTCTCTATATACTTCTATAATATTGGTTATCATCGATGATGATACTGAGAGTATTACCTTTCCATATGCAGTCTTGAATGTTACCAGGAGAGGAACACGCTGCCTGTTTGAGCGACTGCCAAGTAGGTCAATAATGGCTTGTTCATCTGTCCCTGTTAAAAACAATGAAATAACACATGTGATTAAAAGAAATAGAAATAATTTCTCGCTTCTCCCTCTTGGTGTTGAAGAAAATGTAAGTTTGTAATTCTAGCACACATGAACACTCAAATCAGAGTATTACCAAAACAGCAAGGGTAAACCATATTGTGCTACAGGACCAACTTCTGTAGTATTATGACTGGACTCCTCCACATGCTTTAGAACATATTTGCTTGTGTGCACTTTAATAGAACAGTAGAACAGGAACAGTAACTGCAGTAACTAGTTTACATTTTCAAATTGCAGAGCCTTACAATATACAGGATGTATGTAAATTGCAGTATACATCTGAAGACAACGATGAGAGAATTTGGCCAGAGTACTTTTGACTGTACAGGATCAACTTAAACAAGATTCTTCCTCACCAAAACCTTTCATGGCTTTTCTAAGAACCTCCACATCTCTCAAAGGATCTGCTCCTGGAAAGTCCTTGATGCTCCCCCTGAATCCTCTCTAAAGAATACAAAAACTCGTAGCAGTCAGAAATATTTCTATTTGACAAGTCCTAACAGTTCTTGGCTCTTGATATGTATGCCTCTGAAACAAGGCTGCTTGGCATCTATAATATCTACAAAACATAAAAAAACAGCAACCCATAAAAAGGAAGACAATTCTTTGAATCTTGCAAAGAACTGTATCCCTCAGATAACTGTAAAGCACTGGCACATCTGAATAAAGCTCTAATAACTGTAAAGCACTGGTACATCTGAATAAAGGGATCATAGTCCCTTATAACTGTAAAGCACTGGTACATCTGAATAAAGGTACCGTAGTCCCTAATTCAGGTACTTACATTGATGGCAGGAGCGACCGGAGCACCTCCTCCAAACCCTGGCATGGACGGATTGGGTGAAGGCACTTTGGGGTAGGCTGGCATGGACGGGTTTGGCGATGGTGCTCTGGGGTATCCGGGCATGGATGGGTTCATGCCGGGTACAGCGGGATACCCAGGCATAGGCTGGCCTGGCTGTGGCCCACCTGGGTAGCCCATCCCAGGGCCTTGGGGCATGCCTGGTCCCTGCTGTGGGTACATGCCAGAGGGCTGTTGGTTAGGGTAACCACCGGGCATTTGATTGAACATGGATGGATTAAAGGCCCCCATGGCAGATGAGATCTGGTTGGCCTGTGTGGTGAAGAAATGTGCATCCACATAAAAAAAGCAGGGTTGGAAAGGAAGAGGGCAAGCAAAGCACAGGACAGGTCACATGTGTTATGAGTCACAGGGATGGCCAAACTAACAGAAATGGGAAAGGAAAGTAGGTTGACAAGACCTTTAGACAAAATGATTGCTCTGGCTAATTAAAAGCCATTTTAATTGCAGCTTCTGCAAAGCGTCACAGGAGATAACTGCCTTACTTCACGGACAGGGGTTATTTTGGACATTGAATGAGGAGGGATTTGAGGGATTTGATGCAATTTCCTGTAATGATTTCCTGCTTCATGCAAACGATACATGACAAAACCATTACCCCTGCCGCTGATTAATTAGACTGAACATGGAATGGGGATCATTGTGATTCCTAGGAGGAGGACAGTTTTAGACTTACCACTCCTGCAAGGCCAGGAGTATTAAATCCAGGGTTTGAGGGAGCACCCCAACCTCCTAAGAGAGGACACAGTAAAGCAGAAAAGATTATTGGTTAGGATGACCTACAGACTAACAGATGGTGCTGTAAAAAAAAAGCAGATAAGAAATGCTATAACCGCCATGTGCTGGCAAATGTAAACAGTGCTAGCACAGAACAGAAGGCTACCTTAGATAGCCTCAGTAATGAAACCAGCTGAAAGATTAGCTGGTATTCTGTATGAATAAACAAAGCAGCTAGTGAGTGAATGGCGTATGGTTGCTTCCCAACAGTGACTGTTTTGACGACACACAGTTTAGCCTAATATGAGTCGTATGATCCATGGCAAGGGAAAACACTTTCTGAAAGTAATGCTATTCAGGTAGTGGAAAATTGTTTGGAGGACCCAGCGGGTCAGTATTACACAGCATAACCCCTGCTCCTCACTGCCTTAAACAGGGCTACTGGCCCAGAAATGAAGCCCAAAGGCACATTAGTTACAATAGCATCTGCTTATCATGGACTTAGGCCCAATCTCAATACTTCCCCTTGCCCCTTATCTTCCCCCTTACCCTTGAAGTTGGGCGTTCATGTGAGAGCTAGTGGTGTCTCAATACCCAATTTGATCAAGATTAAGGGATAAGATTGAGGGCTGTATGGCCCTTGGTTTTAAGATGATCGGAGAGCTTACTTGCTCCTCCAAGGGCTATCCCAGAGCACACAGCGAAACCAGCTCGGGAATTTTCAAAAAAACATGGCTGCTTGAAGCGAGGAATATTTTACATGAATAATGCTATCTACACAACTTTTTATATGTTTATAATGACTCGGTTTGATCTGAAATGTGCTACACGAACGATGCATAGTATTGTAGGTCTTAACTGAAGCTTTCAAACGGTAGTTTTAGGTTACAGCTAGCGCGTATGCCATCACTTCATTGGGTTGTATGGTAGCTTGCTAGGACTAGCCTGACTCCATGCATGTGTACAGATAACTTTATTATCCACGAATTACGTTTGATATCTGTGAATGACAGCACTTGCTTTGGAGACATCGATCCGTGCTTTACATGTACCGTCCACAAAACAATTACGACAGTCTAGTTTTGTGCTCTATACAGTCGTATATATTTGCAACCATAATTGAAACTTTTTTTAAATCGCTAGTTTCATAGCTCATACAGTCACGCATGTCTACAGATAACTTATCCGCGAATTCCGTTTGATATCTGTGAATGACAGCACTTGTTTGAAGACATCGACCTGTGCTTTACATGTACCATCCTGTATTAGCCAGGGACGCCAAGTGACGTACCCGAAACCGAGTGGCGTCTCATTTCATAGGGGAAAGTTTTCAGCCCTTGGCCCTTACACTTGCAAGTGCTAGGGTTAAGACAAAGACAAAGACAAAGGGGCAAGGGGGAGAATCGAGATTCGGCCTTAATTCAAGATGGGCTCATTGAACTATGCTTGCTGAAGTCTCACCTGAAGGAGGCATGGAGGGGTATGCGCCAGGCTGTGGAGGGTATGCACCAGGCTGTGGAGGGTATGCGCCAGGCTGTGGGGGGTATGCACCAGGCTGTGGAGGGTACCCTCCCGCCTGGGGTGGGTAGCCCCCTGACTGAGGTGGATAACCCCCAGCCTGGGGAGGGTAGGCGCCTGGTTGGGGAGGATAAGCTCCAGGCTGGGATGGGTAACCACCCGCTTGGGGAGGGTAGCCAGTCTGAGGATATCCAGGATAACTCATTCTTTTACCCTGCAAGGTAAAATTGTGGTATTTCAATTCAAACAGAAAAGGTAGGCATATTGGATTTACCAGAAGAAAAAAAAAGAAAAATCACAATAATGGAAGTAAGTTCAGAATTAAAGGTGTTCACAGCAACAGTGACTTGATTTTCACTAGTCTTTTTGTCTCATGTACTTAGCATCACAGTGCCAGTAAATATAGCATGCTAACATCCCCTTTATATGCTCCCATACAAAACAGGTTGTGCTCAACATTCATGACCAAAGGAATACAGAAGTGTTTGCGGCGTCATTCTTATTGGGCACACCTATGGACATCTATTGATATCCAGCCACTCCCTAGGAGATGCTCATTTGTAAACATACAAGACCCTATTCACTGGCAACAGGATAATCTTATCTCTTCATTGCGTAAGTCAAACAACAGTGGAACATAACGCACATTATTGCACATATTCCTGGTGTAATGTCATCCATTACAGTTACAGTAATTAATGAACTAAACAGCCAAAAGTCTTTGGATTAATCAAATATAAAATTATACAGATCACCCTTCGTAGGCCTTTGATATGTCTATTACCTAATATCTAATGGAGAACTTTACTTGCAAGACAAATACTTTAAACTTTGATGATTGAGTATGCAATGTAAAGCTGCGGAAAACAACTTCAAAATTATCAGTTTCTCTGGTTTTACTATGTATTGGTATGAGTTAAGCTTCCTTTTGCTTTGACAATGTTCCCCAACTCTGAGGAGTCTTTTTTCCAGCAGACATCCATGCCACACAGCCAGGTCAGTGAAGGTGTGGATGAAGGACCACCAGATCAGGACCCTGTCATGGCTAGCCCAATCTCAAGACCTGAATCCCATTTAAAAGCAGTGGAATGTGATCGAGAGGAAGATGGAAGGTCATGAGCCATCAAACAAAGCCGAGCTGCTTACATTTGTGTGCCAGGAGTAGTATAAAGTCACCCAACGGCAATGTAAAAGACTGGTGGAGAGCATGCCAAGACACATGAAAGCTGTGATTGTGAATCAAGGTTATTCCACCAAGTATTGATTTCTGAACTCTTCCGAAGTTAAAACATTAGTATTGTGTTGTTTAAAAATTAATATGAGCTTGTTTTGTTTGAATTATTCGAGATCTGGAAACACTGCATCTTTTTTGTTATTTTGACCAATTGTCATTTTTCTGCAAATAAATTAAAATATTTGTATTTGAAATTTAGTAGAAATGTTGTCAGTAGTTTATAGAATGAAATTTTTTATTTTATTTTACTCAAACACATACCAATAAATAGTAAAACCAGAAAAACTGATAATTTTGAAGTGGTCTCTTAATTTTTTTCCGCGGCTGTATGTGTTTGATGATAATTAAGTTTTTCTTCTCAAAGGCATTTTTTAAATGACACTATCCATTGTACGGGGCGGAGAATTCGGGCTTCACGTATTTGGTAGGCTAATTACCCTAGGCCTACAACAACTGTGCTGTAACTGACTGATGGCACTTCTGGTATAGCCCTCTTACTAGTCTACACTAAAAATCATCAAGATCGGTTAGTGGGAAATAATCGATGTTTTAGTGTAGACTGTTCTTCGAACTTCAGAGTTTACACGAGTAGCCAGATAACAATCAATGTTTACTGTAGACGTTACACCAAACCTGTGCGCTAGGCCAGCTCACGACGTTAGGTTAGGCTAAATTAAAATTAGGCTACACATCTGGTCCAAACGTTTAAAACTTACAAAGTAACACTTCACAAATGTAGACTAGGCCTACTGGATACAATACGTGCAAACCAGAAAACGGTCTTTAAAAGTATAATTTTGTTTCTTACTTGCTGCTGCTGCGTCTCTTCCTTAAACGGACTCTTCAGGAAGAAGCCAGTGTTATGTGTAGCCTATTTGTCAAAGGTGGGTGGGACTCAGAGTTTCCGTTCAAGTGCAACACCCAGATGATTACATATAGCTTTGACACCGTCCATGAATAAGGCGTACAAGCAAAAAACATGTGATTGAGGTGACTCAGCTACGTGACAAAGGGAAATGTGACATGGGACTCTGGACTAGAGACTCAAAAGTGCGCTATGTAAGGCACATATAAAGTGGGCATATTTGACGGCATGGAAAAATGCAAATATTCATGACCGTTCCATATAGTTGTATTATGCACTCGACGCTGGCCCTTATCCTAAATAAATCGTGTAGCCTACATTCTGTCTTCTAACGACTCATGTTTGTGAAGTGTAGGCTATTTAAAGCCCATAGGAAGACAAAGTTTGGAGCATGCGCAAATGTCTTGGAACAACAGCCAGAGTATGCTTGCCATGAAATCCGCATTCTTCGGTCCACCCAGTTCCATTATGTCAGTTGAGATGTTAGCATACGCTTCCGTTAAAAACACAACTTGTAATGGAAAATAACTTGTAGTCTATTATCTAGTCTATTCTTCTCCTTACGCCACATTAGCTTATACCACAGTGGCCTCTGGGCGACTGAACGGAGATGAGCGTTGGCATGTGTTCAGTATTCAAGGGAGAAGGAATTTTGGGGGGCCCTCACGTATGGGCCTTTATTATACTCTAGGTTTGATTCATGTAGACCTACAATATTAATGTTGGCTACACTGATTGCTATTATAATCGTTGACCTTAGCCAGTCAGTCTGCTTTTTGGTTGAATGTTTAATAAACATTCATACGTTTGAAACATGTTGGTGCACAGCTGCGTGTGGTGCTTTCATTATGACGTAATGGAGTTAATCGATTATCATGTGAACTGTCACGTGCACCTATTTCTGTGTGTAATTATTTGAAGTAGAATTTGGGAATGTTCTCAAGGCTATATTTTTTTACTGTAAAGATATTGTTTTACTTTGAGCACCACCTTGTGGTCAAATACAGCTTTAAATGTGGCTCAAAGCTCATCAAGTTTGGTGGCAATACACAAAATAATTTCCCTGACTTCCTGTTGGCGTTTTTGCCATCATCATTCGTAACAAATGCCACACAAAATGTGCTTGTAGAATTAATAAGCAAAACAGTAACCAATGGCCAGATGACACTGATCGTAGATCTTGATATTACCAGTATTGTATCTTCACAGAATTGAATCACTGTACCTAAACCAAGTCATTATCCCACTGCCATCGTGTCATTTGTACACATTATCTTAAGCTTCCAGTAAATCAAAAGAAGGGTTTATGTATAACATGTCTTGTACTTTTTCATTTTTTTTCCTTTAAGGCTTTTGTATCTGGCCAATGCTGGTATTAAAATCCGGCTGATTTTTTGTTGAGTTTGTTTGTACTGTAATAGCCACAGTATTGATTTACCGTACAATGTAAAAGTGGTTATATTATAAAATAACTTCTAATCTCAAAAATTTCCCTATGACATAACTACAGGCCTACAGATGAAAAAAAAAATGAAAATGACTATGGTCAGTAGGTGGCAGAGTGACCCCTTTCATGCAAGGGAGATGATGCTGTGTCACCATAGGAACAGAATCATTGAAAGTTCTCCCAGGTGTCTTAAGCCTAATTTATTGCATTGCCATGCTATCTAGATTTTGAAATGTAAGTGTAAGTTAAAATGTCCACAGGTTATTACATAACTTTATAGATACATAGCCCTACACATCTTTATATAAAAAAATGAAGCTTTAGAGCTGCACAGACCAGCCTTATGGTAGGCATTAGTTCAGTGTTTTGCTCTAAATTAAACAAAACTAAAATCTGAAAACATTACATGCTCATTGCATTCAGCCTATATTTATTATTTGTTAACATAGGTAACTAAAGCAGATAAACTGAGCGATAAGATTGGAATGGAATTATATATGCTAATATAATTTATCTAATAGTGTTTGAGCCTGCAAGGTAGCATCACTCTTTCCCACTATGTGTGACCATTGTATTTGCATTAGCATATGTGGTGGTGGTTATATCTTAGAAACTCTAATATCTAATAAATGTACAATTACCATATGATGTTGTTTATTGCAGAGAAATAGATTATCTGAGGATAACATGTGTTGGCTACCTACTTCATAGCGTTAGGCAACTCTTGGGAAGTCTCACCTCTGCAGAATAAACAGCGCCATTTGTTTACCTCTTGCCTGTTTGGTCACTCAATAGGAAATAACACTTTAGTCTAAAGGCAGACATTTTCATCAACATAAAATAACAGAAAACATGTAAATATATGTTTAACGTTATTTTATGTTAGTGAAAATATTAGTAAAATTATATATATATATAAAGCTTTAACCTATTTTTCAAGCAACTTTGCGTTTAGTGCAGTGAGCATTAGTCTGGATAGATAGACCATTAAAGTAGGTATACGCAAATTCTCTTTAAAGCACTTTTAGACCTACATCTGTCCCCTCGTTTGATTCTTGCCTGCTGATATTTTCGAAACTTCACAGTGAACTCCTCCCTTCTGTTACGTCTGACCACAACAGCGCTAAGAAAAAAAAATATATAGGCTACGCTCATAAATATATGGCCTACTTATAAATATTTAGAAATGAAACCAATAACAATTGCGAAGTGCCATAGAAATTAATATTAATATTGAAATGTAACTCCAATCAATTTTTAAACAGTCACAAAATATATCTGCATAAATTAGAAACCGACCAACCATTGGTTTGCATGACGTGTGACCCTCCCCCGTGTTAACTGTATATGCAATGAGCTCCTTGCTGAAACACTGCAAATAAAGAGAGATAACGGGGCGCTGACTGAGGCTAAAACTTTTTATACTGACATGTTAGAGCAATGACTTTTGCGTAGGCTAATATTAAGCCTGGGACTACGATCCCAGCGAGAAGGGGAGTCTGTGGGGAAAGAACAATAACCAGTCTATTTTGGAGTAGGGAACGCAAGACGGCTAATTCAGGAGGCTAAACTTTAAGCGAGCCTGCGAAGCTGAGTTACCCAAACGAAACGTTGGAAGAGCAAGTTTATCATTTTAAAGATGAGCTTGTTGTCTGCCATTGACACCAGCGCCTCAGTGTATCAGCCCGCTCAGCTTCTGAACTGGGTTTATCTGTCTCTACAAGACACCCACCAGACCAGTGCCTTTGATGCCTTCAGACCCGAACCCAACTCTTCCCATCCGGACCTTAACTACAGCAAGCCTCCCGCTGCTGACCTGAGCTCGTCTCTAAATTCCAACTATCTCAACAACTTCTTTCAGCTCCAGAGGAATGAGGTTAGTAACTGCCGTGTTTTTAAGCTGCTTCATTTGGTACATTCGTATCTTTCTCGGACCTTATTTCTGTGAACAGATTCATGTAGCCTACTGTGGATACAGTGGAGTGTAATGTATTAGACTTTGCTGTAACTCTTTCAGTGTGTGGAAACATAGGCCATTCTTATAAGATGAAGCTCTATGGCATTTATTGTGTAGGCTTGATATAGTGTGGCATTGCCCATCATTGCAATCAGCGGATCGTATTACTATCGCAAGTGTTTTATCTACGATAACTTGGATTAAATGACAATTATAAAACGAACGCATGAAGGGCCAATTCATTAATTGATTATATTTGTTGACAAGATAGGTTATAGGCATGTTATCAAGGGCAAATACAAAATACTTTCCTCTGCTGTCACTTACTTAACGATGGCTAAGGTAGGCCTATAGCATACACTTGTGCTATTTGAAAATAATGGCACTCCAAAGTATGAGCCTCTTTTCACCGGCAACGTTTACATTTATTTCATTTAAAGGCAAAGCAGACCATTAAATAAAATAAAATTGAGCACAGAGCCAGGGATGAACGAGTACACAGGCAGTGGCCTATCCTATGTAGTCTGTAACATAATCAAGGCGGCGCCTGAAGAATGTGAGAAAGGCCCTAAGTTGAGCTTTGACAGGCCTAGGCTACAGGAGTAAAATAACTTAAGTCAGAACGATTTAGAAAATTAACAATGAGAGATAGACCAAGATATTCTCAAGCTTTGATTGGTAAGCTTAGTTTACTTAAAAGTCAATTGTTTCGTATTAACTTGATGTCGAGGTCAGCGTGCATGTAGGCCTACAGCACGTACGTTCGTCTGGTTTGTGGTCTGCATACTGATGAGCCTGGGTCACGGGGTTATATTTTAGTGGCCTACATAAGTGCCGATTCATTGCAAATTTCATCGGTTATTATAGTGGCTTCAATATGCAATGGAAGAATGCAAGTTAGTGGAATTTGCGATTGTTTGCAACATGCAACATGTTGAAAATAACTTCATCCCAAAACGCAGATTTGAATTAGGCTACCCTCCAATCTAATTCATGTAAACAAACATTGCTCGTAAGTGATTATTTTGCCGTTTTTTTTGTCTTTCAAGTTAAGCTCGCATAGTAATTATTTTTATCATTTAAAGGTTTAGAATGTACCTTGAATTAAAAGAAACGCTTCAGTATTTAGGCATAGTAATCAAGGTAACGAAGAACAAATAGCATGACACTAGCACCTCAAGCACTTTACAATTTGTTTACATTATTGTTTTTATTTCGTGTTAGACATGACATGTCATGTCAGTTGAACATCATGGAAAATGTTGCTCAATGGTGTCACAACTGGTCAGACAGAAAACCATTGTCATCTAAGAACATAAACCAGATTCAGTAACCTGAATCATGGGCATGTCTACTTCAAACAGATCAGCATACATATGGAATGGGTTTAGCCTAAATGATGTGCACTCATGGAATCTGGAAGCAGTTGTGAAATTGAGATTGTGGATTTGGGGAAAGTGTTGCCAAGTGAAATAAAAAAGCTTTAATTGGATGAGGAGTGGACATTGTTTTCTTTATGATGTTATGTTATGATGTGATGTCAGCATTATACAGTAATTGATGGTGTAAAACTAGAGAAGAAAAAGGAAGAAACTGCATTTGTTTGTACAGCCAGTACTAGCCATATAGCAGTGGGTGGATTGTTCTCAGCCTCTGTCATCACTTATCAAATCAGTTAGCCCTCCTTTAATATTTGTCTTTATAATAATCAGTATCAGAATGATGTGCTGCCATTTTACCCATCTCTGTTAGTATCTGGGGTTGTTCATGAAGCAGGACAGAGACACATTAACTTGCTAGGTGTCCTAGCTGCTGTCTGAACAGACACCAATACACACTGTCATCCAGCAACCAAAAGTATCTTCAAGGAATTCATCACATTGAGTAGAGATACACATTTTCCTCACACTAAACGATTACATAGCAAATTAGAAATATATGAGTTTATTCTATTTTTCTTTGCATACCAAAATTATATTGCTGTTTGTTTACATAAATACTATAACCTCAGAAAAGTAAATAGTCTCCCTGCTAGGAGGAGAAGTGTGCATTCAGTATGCCACTGCCTCTGTGGACACAACCTCCAGCTGAGGGCAAACTGTCACCTTCTCAATCAGGAGACAGCAGGGACGCAGCTCTGACGTTAACTGGGTTTGTGTGTGTGTGTGTGTGTGTGTGTGTGTTTGTGTGTGTGTGTGCGTGTGAGAGAGAGAGAGAGAGAGAGAGTGTGTGTGAGAGAGAGAGAGAGAGAGAGAGAGAGAGAGAGAGTGTGTGTGAGAGAGAGAGAGAGAGAGAGAGGAGAGAGTGTGTATGTGAAAGAAAAGAAGGTGTGCGAGAGGGAACGTCCCCTGCTGTGCAAGAGTGAAGTGACCATTTGCTTCATCGATGATAAGCTGAACCCTCTGAAAGTATTTTAAACACTTGGAAATGCAGGTCCCTCCCCACCTTTATCCCTTGTTTTGGTCTTTCACTTAATTTGGTTCAAAAGACAATTTTAAAGCGGGGTATAGAATTAGCTATATCGCGATGTATGTATTGGGCAAGAATGTTTAATGATAATGGCTAACACCCACATAGTAAAACATTTAAAGGAGAACAAAGCTCTTTGTAATTTGTTCTAAAAAAGAGCAAGATGAACTGATGTCTATACACAACTAAGACCCAAAGTTTTAGAGTGGGTTTAAAGTCAGTAGATAAATGGCATATGCAGGATCACTGGAAAAAAATAGCAATACAGAAATAATGTACACGCTGTTCTTCTTGGGTTTATCCTAGAAATGAACAGATGAGATACATACATTTAAGTTTTTTCCCCTTGTCCTGGCAAAGTAGCTTTAGGTTTGGAGGCCAGTTTGCTCTGCCTGCCAGGAGTTCAATGCTATGCAACATTTGACATCAACAATAACTAGCGTCTCCCAAGCATAACTTCATCCTCTCAGAGGAAGGCATCTCTCACAGGGCCAGTAAAGCTCGGCGTGCTGTAGATCTCCAGGTGGAGAGCATTGGCCTCTTAGCCTTAGTATCTGCTCAAATACACGGCACTCCATTTTGCTCTGCATTACAACATCAGGTTGACACAGGGCCTCAGTTGCTCATGGGTCTGCGGGAGCTAGTTTCCACTTGCTAACTTCTACTTTTAAATGTATTCTTATTTAAAAATGGGACAAAAACTACTTCAAACATATTTGGTAGCTTTCTGTGGTTTGGAGGGAGGTCCAAGATGTTGCTCATTAATGACTAGTGAATGGATGGCATTATTCATTTTAATTTCAGAACAACTTCTTCATTTGATCTTTACAAATGTGGGGCCTTATATTTAGGACAATAATGCAACGATGTGTATTCTCATAATGTTCAAATACGATTGCTAGCTGCTAAAATTCTCTCATCTAGTTTCTGATAACCACCTTGCTTGTCCAAAAAATATAAAAAATGACCAGACATTAAGGAATGCCATGTATACTGCTACCGGTAACAAAAACAGAGACAAATGTAGAGCTATGCTAACAGTCGTTATGTATTTTTCACAGGCCTTGAATAACAGCGTATACAAAAATGTCTCCCCCTACGGATCCCTCAACAACATCGTGGACGGGCTGAACTCCTTGACGGACCACTTCTCTGACCTCTCGCTCTCCTCTGAGCCGCGCAAGCCCAGCAAAAGACCCCCGCCCAACTACCTGTGTCACCTCTGCTTCAACAAGGGACACTACATCAAAGACTGCCCCCAGGTGAGTGCAGTCCTGGGCCCTGGGCTCCACGCGGCCAGCCAAGCAGGAACCAGCCACACGCCACACAGAGACAGCGGCAGGCCTGACCTACTTGCCAGACAGGCAGCCCTCTGTCCTGCTAGTCATGTGTATCAAGTTAATTGGGCGAACTACTGTACTCTGTGCTGGGCCAACCATGGACGCCATTGAATAATCCCTTTCTGCTATGTATATATGAGTTCTTCATGCGAGGACTCAATATAAGTAATACTCAGCATTATCTTAGCTCTTATACTTGGTTTAGTGCTGCGGTTTTCCTGCTGTGGGGAAGTGATAACACAATCACACATAGTTAGAGTGTGGCATAATCAGAAGAAATCAGGAGTGCAGTGTACATACAGTGAACTTATACAGTATAACTGTTACATGTCCCCAAGACGGTTTGCCGGGTAATGTATTTAGTTAAAGCTCAGCTCAACTCTGTAATTCTTTTCATGAGAATCATCAGTTAGGACATCATTTTGACATGCTATGCTATAAATTGAAGCATATATTGTATACATGATTCCTTGACGAACTGTGTGGGCGAGAGGAAAGTGAAGCTTCCCTTACCACCATTATATCCAAATGAGAACCATCAGTCTATGGCATAATGTGACAACTCTGTGCTTCCCACACTCATAACCCAAAGACACCCTTTGTCCCCTTTTTGTAACCAATATCTTTACTTAAGTAGAAAATGGTGTGATTTTGAGACCAAGGACACCATGTCATTGAGCTGTGATTTCTGTGGTTGTTAATGTTTCAAGGGCTTTTGTTGATACTTGATAGATAAAAACAGTGGGTGAGGTACTCTCTCAAATCCCGCCTTGAGTCAGAGGAGCCGTGGAATGGCAATGAATTCCAGATGTGGGATTAAAATGGCAAACCTCCCTCTATGAAAGATGACCAGAGTTCCCCATAGTTCACTAAAGGACTTGTCCAGTGATAAAACATACCCCACACTTGCGTATGGCTTACATCACTCCGCAATGTCTTCAGTGTTTTCATTTGCGTTTGTTTTGTTTGTTTTTGTTCTTTGAGTTTGTCTGAGTTTCCCCTTAGCCCCATCCCAGAGGATAGTGCATAGTTATGGTATATGCAGCATATGTGTGATTCTAAGCCTCATTTCTACTAATAATTCCTAACCGGTAAGCAGTAAGCAGTTCATATCTGACATACGGATTCGTTAACTTGAATATGTTGTAAAACATTTGTGTAAATGGCGAACCTTATGAAGAAGGTTGTGTGTGTATGAGGTCTGAGAGTCCTGATGGCAGTGCTGTGGAGAAGGTTGTGTGTATGGGGTCTGAGAGTCCTGATGGCAGTGCTGTGGAGAAGGTTGTGTGTATGAGGTCTGAGAGTCCTGATGGCAGTGCTGTGGAGAAGGTTGTGTGTATGGGGTCTGAGAGTCCTGATGGCAGTGCTGTGGAGAAGGTTGTGTGTATGAGGTCTGAGAGTCCTGATGGCAGTGCTGTGGAGAAGGTTGTGTGTATGAGGTCTGAGAGTCCTGATGGCAGTGCTGTGGAGAAGGTTGTGTGTATGGGGTCTGAGAGTCCTGATGGCAGTGCTGTAGAGAAGGTTGTGTGTATGAGGTCTGAGAGTCCTGATGGCAGTGCTGGTATGAGATCAGGGCGTCTGCTGAACAGCAAGAGTCCCGGGGCATAATGTAAATCTGAGTCTGATCCGCTGATTTGAATTTCAGCTCTTCCCTCACGTGCCAACGGAAACACAGAGGACAGAGCCCACGCCTCCTCTTTACAAACAGCTCAGAAATGGAGCTTTCCCTCGAGTCTCACATGAAAAGATTTACATAACGTTTATCATAGCCTCATAACCAACTTCATATTTATCCATCATTAACCATCAATGATATGACATGGACGGGTCTCCCAGATGGGCGAATCTCACGGGCGAAACACAATAATGCCGGACCCTCTCCGAGTCGGCCGTCTGTCTCCACTGCTTTAATGGAACTCAATTCCAGGATAAGCAGTTCCCTCGCTAAGAATTAGTCCCGTCCAGAGGACTACTGCGCCCTGCCAACACAAACACTAGGACCCAACTTCACAAGGACGCAGGAGCGAGACCTGTGATCCCTGTCCAGCACCAAGAATCACATTTTCATGCAGTCTCCTGACTACACACACACTCACACACAAACACACACTGTCTCTTCTCTCCCGCAGATGAAGTGAACAGTCCAGGGGCCACAGTCAGTTTAGAGGGCAGTGTAGGATTGCAAAACCCTGTTCCCCTCCCACATACTCTGGCCCTCAGTGGCAGATCCCTGTGGACGCGTTGGACATGGAGCAGAGGCGGATAGGGATCAGGAGAATGTCATGGCTGAGAAGAGCGAGGGAGATAGAAGAAAAAAGAGAGAAAAGGGAGGGAGGGATGAGAGTGTGTTTTGGGCCTGCCTGCTCCTCAGCGGTGTGAGGAGGGCTTGGGTGGCAGAGGGATGGATCTGGCCTCTCCTCCTCCACCGTGAGCAAGTCTAAGGGGGGGGGGGTAACAGGCTGGCTGGGGCCGCCCACGCTGGAGAGGACGCTCCTCTGGGAACACTAGTGAGTAGAAAGAAAACTACAGTTGTTGGCAGCTGGTCACCAGCGCAGGGGCCAGCGCCTCAGCCAGCCACGTTATGTAAACAGTTTTTCCCCCCACACATGGAGGCAGATATGCCCTGTTTGTCATTACCCATATTTCCATTATCCATGGCTGTGTCCGTGGGTCTGGGTTCTGCTAGTTCCTATTCTCACTATTGCTGTCCTGTGGTTTGCTTTGGCTTTTTATCAGTTGTGAAAGGAAAGGATGGACACCTCCTTCCCCCCTACTACATTCCCCATGTAGAAAGATTTCCTCATGGAAAATGGCTTTGATGGAATGCAGGTTGTAGCACTGTGTGAGTGCCTCGCCATGTAAGCTGGGCCTGTGAGTCATGTCCTCTGTAATGCATGTCCCATGCCAATGCCCTTTTTTGTGTGGTCCATTTGTGGTGACCCGGGCAGACATTTAGACCTACTGGTCATTTTATTCCTCCCCACATCCATGGGATTCTGGTTAAATCAAATTTCACAGATAGTCCTTGTCCCAACAGGCCCAGCTTCTTTAGGGCAGCAACAACTGGCAGACTGACACCTCAAATGACATTCTATTTGTGTGATGCATATATTGTTTCGTTCGGGTCCCCGTATATCACCATTTCTGTTGAAGTAATTTAGCCGTGTAGGTCTGTAACTGCTGAAGGGTCAGAGGACGGAGAAGCATCACACTTAAAGATGCTGTCTGCGGTTCGGTTTCAGTTTTGTAAAAGGTTAATGATATTTGAGTTCAACAACCTATCAAAGTACACCCCTCCCTCCTGTGCATCTGAATCTTGATTGGCTGGGATTGTTCATGGCTTGGTCCGAGTCACTGTGTTTGTTTCCCATTTACAGAGCCAAGGCTCTTCAAATACCAGAGTTTGTTTTAAGCGCGTACACTGAGAGGACAGCTGGAGGACCGTGCTGAATTTGACCAAAAGTGTTTGGGATTAGAATGGCGGACTGAACCTATAATCATCTGGGCCAATATGTCTAAAGGGTGAGATGAAGATGAGCAAGTGCTGATCAAAAACACATGAATCCCATTGGTTTGTGTACAAAGCTCTCTTTATTCATACCGCATAAAGCATCTTTTGTTCAGATTGTAGTTACCACCATGGAATGTGTGTGTGTGTGTATATATATAGCCCAGTTTCTAACTTTAGTTTTTTTTTTGGGTTCCTTTACAGCATTGTGTAGCCTGTCAAGAAAATTCTAGAAGACATAATTACTGTGAAAATGGAGACCATAAGTTAACTTCCGGGTCAGACATGTGTACAGTACCTGTAAAGGTTCTGTAAATACCTTTATGTGCAATAGTATCAGATTTATATATTTGTCATGACCTGAGTATCCTCTCACACACTGTACATAGCTTCGGCCTATTAACTGATATATTATTGTCTTATAGAATTACTCCCAAAGATTGTGTCTTTACATACAAAATATCCAAATTGGTTAAAAAACTGTTTTTATATATATAAAGTATAGAAATAAATATACAGTATATGGTAAAAAAAATATCTAGTTATTGGGCTTGCCCTTGTTGATTTCCCACTTCCACATGTTCAGCCTGTCTTCTTGACATGGTGGATCTCCAGACACATTGGCCTTTCCTCACACTGAGGCTCCATATGGCGCTGGATAACTCCTGCCTGTAGAGAGCGCACAGGCTGTCAGGAATAAAAGTGTTTAAAGGTGGGAAATTCAACAGCTCAGAGGTTGGTCTTGACAAATGCCAAGCCAGCACAGCATGTTAGGGGGGGGATTGTCAATCTTCGTGGCATGCCTAACTGTTTAAACAAATGCAGATAGAGGTCTTTGAATTTGGTAGTGTGTTAAAACGACAAAATGTGTTAGGTGCTAGTTTAGGTGAGAAAGGCGTAATCTTTTGTTACTGGTGGTGTTGGCCAAGGCCATTCAGAGGGGTTATGTAATGCTGAGAATGGGAAACATCAGCGTCAGACGGGCAAATTGTGTGTTTGTAGGAGGCTCTTCTATTCCATTTCTAAAAGCAAAACAGCTTGATGTCAGAGCCAATCACAGTGGGTTGTGGAAGCGGTTGCTTTCTCGCAAGTCTCTTGCTGTGATGATTGCATAAACGCAGTTGGTAATAACCCAATTCCTCTTGTGTTACCAGCATCCAACTGAATCATCAAACATATAAGCAATGGGATAACCAATGATGTTTTACTGAGTGTTACATCATTGTTGACTCTCAGAGGCACAGTTTGAAAACAATTAGTCCCTGCAGCACAGGCACACCCAGTTTCCTGGTGTGTGCCTCAGATAATAAAACCTCAAACTGAATCTGCCATATTCTCTTAAACTTAAACGCACGAACATGTTGATGATATGTTGCTGAGCAGTTGCCCAGTTGTGCTTTTAGAATGGGTACTCTGGGACAAAATCATTATTTGTAATGTTGCATTAACCTCTGAGCTCAGTTTGACCTTTGAACCAATCATATGGTATTGCAAGGTCTACGTAATCATTTGAATGAACTCCACACTCTGAAGCGTCTTGACACGCTTTGGCCAGTGGACAGAGTGTGGCTGTGTAAATCATGTGTTTACATTCCTGTATCTCTCAGCCAGCTGGGTAGTGTTCCTCGCAGGCTATCAGTCAGTCCCACAGAGAGAGCTGATAAACAACTTCAGATTGGAAAAGGACCTTGCAATTTCTCTTTTTTGTTAATTAAATTGGACATGGCAAATTAAGTTTGTTTCCCCCCCTATTTTATGTTCCGGGCTGTCAAATGTTGTTTGTCTGCTCGTGTCCACTGGCCATGGCAGAGGGTGACTGAGACAGGGACTGCATCAGGGAAAGCACATTGAGAACACTTCCTCAAAAAGGAAATCAAAGTTAGAGGAATATAAAGAGAGGGTTTCCTGCCAGCTGGTTTGTGTTCTGTACAGGAATACCATTCTTCCTCTTGGTCTGCTGATACAACAGTCATCACACTTCCCTTTGCTATTACCAAAGACTGCAGCCTCTTCCAGGAGAGGCCATTGTGTCCCTCATCAAAGGCCCATGCAGAAAGGAAACAGAACATATAGAGAGGGCTTGTATGGTGTCACTTGAACTACATTTTGAAAGCACATTTTGAGTAGAAGGAAAAGCACTGTTTTTACATAAATGAATGTAAGAGGTGAAAGCTTCACAATCAAGTTGAAATGGACCATAGGATCACCTATATGAGTCTGATATGAAGTATTAACAAGCCAACAAATGTTCTGGGAGAGATCCGACGTAGGTATTTAACTTGGACAGCACTTGAATACTGAAAGGCTACTCTCCTGATACTTTATCCCACAGACCATATAGGGCAGTCATCCACTAAACCTCAAGTATTTTTTTCATAAAGGTTTTTTCCTTTCATAGAAGGTTTCCTATAAATTAAAATGGCTTTTGACCAGGAAGCTTCTAGAAGTGGAGAGATTATTGCGTGCAAAAGTTAATGAAAGAAAACAAGATTCTGAGTTTGGTTCCATGTCCACTAAAAACATTACTTAATCCAGAGATCACAGGGAACCTTGGTAATTCTGATTAGTGGATTATTTGTCTTAATGTTTAGGACTAAGAGATTTTGTACAAATAACAGTGCAGAAATCCTCCCAATATTGGGCTTTTGTGTTGAGAGAAGGACTTTCTTCAGTACAACTGGTGTCCAATGACATGCTGGTCCACCAACAAATATATTAGGCTATTATTTTCTAAAGGATGCTAGTGTTTGTTTGTTAGCACATCCAGAACAGTGGTTCTGAATTGTCTGCCATATCTTCTAGTCTTCAGAGAACTAGTTTGTGTGTGTGAATGTGCCAATTTAAGTACAAGAGACACAATGACTGGTGGATGTGAGAGCAAGAGTTCTCTGGCGGGGTCAGAAGGCAGTTATGACTGTTTAGCAGCACCAACCCATAACAGAGCACAGACAAGGACCAATACAGTGGAACCACCCTCACACCTAGGGCGCCAACTCATGTAAGTACATAACTTATCGTCACGCAGGGGGACCAAAATAATGGAGGTACACTAGGTTCTGTGGTAACAAGATAATGGGAACTAGGTCTTAGGACCAGGAATTGTAAGACCTAGTCCTAAAGCAGAACTGACCTGACAACAACACCAATAAAATGTTGGTGATCTTACCTGATTGGATAGGCAACAAGTATTCAACACAACAGCAGATCGATTCAGTTTATCACACAAAGATGCCATGCCATACCGTGTCTACCATAGTGGATAAAATAAAGGATCACTCCAAAAACAATTTCATGAATCAGTCCTGTAAATCAGTCCCTTAAAATATACTAAACTATTCCATTTGGGACTCTGATTGTGTGCATGGTCATGGAACATATGGGTGAGGTCAGAAACTAAGGAGTGTGTAAAGCGGGAGTTTTGAGTTTCCTCTCCGTGTATGGTTCAAGGCCAATTCAAAGTATGTGCATGTAATCCCAGTAGGATAATGGTGTCAGGTTAGAAAAGAGGATGTTAGTCACCATGCAAGATCTTACATCTGTGTGAAGCATACTTAACAACTTAGTGGTGTGGCGAAGCCAACTACCGAATACCTAACCATACAAATATATCACAACAGTATTGTTCAGTGAACAAACCAAATCAGTAAATGAACAATGACCAAAGTAGCCATGTAAATGATAATGCCCTGCCAGCTAGATGCGCCTAATTATTGCGTCAATGAGGAATACGGGGGCCTTGGTGTGCTGCTTTTTTAACTGGCGATTCTGTCAATCATTGATGAGCCAGGCTGGGAAAAGATGTGGTTCTGATGTTGAATGAAGTCTTTGCTGAGCAGTGTTTCGGAGGAAACTGGTCGCCCCTTTAATCTCTTTGCAGATAAGTTAACATGGTCGTCGACGTGCTAACCTGCTATGTTGCGTGTGCGCCACCACGGTTACATTTCTCTTGCTTTGCTCATAAACAAAGTGACTCAGTAAGCTGTGCTGCCATGCCGCTGCCTTATAGAAGAGTCATCTGTGTGAGGCAGGATGCTGGGCACGGAGGGGAAAGGTCAATAGGGGAGATGGAGCTTTCTTGACCAGGTCAGGGGTGTGGTTCAGGTGATTTCAGTTTACAGTTACAGTGACAGGAAGTGATTTGAGGATAGGTGCGACGGTTTACGTGATGGCTTATGTTTCACAGTAAAAGTTCCGTTTTAAATCACAGAATGAACAAATTCATCTGTGGAGTTCCAACAGTGTCTTAACACACCTCTGACAGACCCCTGTCACATCCCGCGCAATTACTATTTCATAGGAATTACACACACGCTCTGACTCAAGCAATGATTTTTTGACATGATGGACAATGAGAAGTTGACCTTTCGTTGACAAGGGAGAATGTTAAGCAGTACTGAATGGCAGTGATGGCACAGGCGCGCTAAGCCAGCCAGCGCAGCGCGGTCACGTCATGAGGGACAACAGTGACGGCTTTGTGTGCCGCCATGAATCGGCACTGTCAGGAAAAGACCTTGCGGTGGGAATGGCCAATGTTAATTAAGGATCCCATTGTTTGTCTTTAGGATCCCCAGACGCGGGGGTCAGGAAGTCAGCCCATATTGTCCACTCAGTGGGGTGCTGACTGCGGCCCAGTGGAGCCCAGCGGAGCCTGAGACCTCTTCCTATTTAATCAGCGCTCAGTCCGTTTCATATGAGAGCGCGGGCCGTTCAACAGCGCCGGTGTTGTTGTAAATTGTGAGGGATTATGCTGGGGGCCTATAAGGGCCAGTGCGCTTCATTTATGTTAGAGCCCTCCCTCTGTCAACAGGAAGATGATAGTAGAACGTTGATCCACCAGGACAGTGAAATTGCAGATAGAGCCTTCAGAATACTTCACTGTGCAGCATATCAAACAGCAGGATACTCGTGGTTCCCACATTTTTGTAAGTTTGTTTGATGAAGGGAGTTTGTTGACCTTTATCTGGTTGTTTCATTTATTTGGTTTTGTTTGTTCATTCATCATTACAGAGCAGAAGTGATATTTATTTGCAGTCCCGGAACAGGAGAGCTATGAAATGGCCATAACCCCCTCATAAGTTTGAACTATATCATTTTTAGAGTCAATAATTTAAAAGGAATTCGTGGTTGGTGTGCAAAGGGTTTGGTTTGTGTATGTTGGGAAGTTAGTAAAGGGTGGGTTGAGGCTTTTGCAATTTCATCCTTTGGTCTTCCCATAGATGTGCCACTATGAGGAAGACAAATCACAAAAGGTTGGGCAATTCAGCACATTACAATTTATGATGTTGAAATTACATAGGAGATGAAGCACATAATGTATTTCAACTTGAGGAAAGAAAGATTTACCACACGTTTGAGAACAGTTGAACTGAACTATTAAGTAAGTGAACCATATACGTATTTTGTGTTCAATACTTAGTGTTTCATTTCAGCTAACAGAGTTCGGGGCTGCATACTTCCTCTAAAGAAACTGCCTTTAGACTCCACTGTCTACACTAGTGCCAAGACATTCACAAATCCTGGAATTTAATTGGAGGGCTTTAATCATGTGATATAAGGCCATATAATAATAATATAAATATGCGTCATTTTGTGTTTCCACCAAAAGGCAAGGCTGAGTCATATGAGCTGCTGCCGGCCAGTGTTAAAGGAAACCGCATGGAGATGCTGGGGCAAGGACATTGTGGGAATGTTTTGACAGTCTGACCTGTGATGTTCATCCCAGTCTGCCTGAGTCCTGCTCTGACACTCCCAGAGTTCTCTTATTAAAACTAAAGACTTGCTTGAAATACACACACGTACACAGACTCCTTTACAGGCAGTCGGATAGATAGACACACACACATATATATTCATATTCACTGAAAAGAAAAGCAGAAGCAACACAGAGAAAGTTATCTTAAAAATCAGCCTTAGAAACTGAGCAAGTGAGAGCTAGACCTAATGTGAGAGAAAGCGAGAGAGAGAAGGAGAAATAGGGAGGGGGTGTACGAGAGTGGGGGTTTAGAGAAGACAGTGAAAGAGTAAAGGAGTGTAAAATGTAAACAGATAAGGCATATCTGGGCCTCTGGGATGAGACACAGCAGACTCTCCGTCCAGACGATAGCCAGCGTTTGACTGCAGCCCAGTGGTGAAGCCATGGCGCACTGACAGTTATTTATGGCCCAACAACATAACACTCATCCTTATCATTGTTCATTTGGAGCAGTGACATGGCTAGATCCTATGGGGGGCTCACCATACAACTAGGCATATCTACAGTAATGAATACAAGCAAAAACATACACACGCACAGAGAGAGAGAGAGAGGGAGAGAAAAGAGAGAGAGAGAAGAGCGTAGAGAGAGGTTTTTATATGGTTCGATCAGCATGAAGCTGTGGAATAAGAAATGTGCACAGCTCTATGTTTTTCACATGAGCCAATCAACCTGCTCATGTCATTCAGTTCCACTGTAACCCAATCCCAGCCTGCAGCTGCACATGACGTTAGTGTGGCCTTGGCCAGAGCAGTGGCTCAGAGGGATAGTGAACTTGGCTATGGCCAGTGCATAGGTTAGGCTCTCCTCAAGGTAAACAGAACAAGAGCTGCTTTCCCTTGGCCAGCTGACCTGGAGCATGTCATTGTTTCAAAATCTCACAACCCAGTTTGGCAAATGGAGAAATAAAGGAAGAGAGAGAGAGAGAGAGAGAGAGAGAGGTAACTGGCACACAGAAAGTGGCACTGCTGAGACGCACTGTCTGGAGCGTGGAAGTGGGCGGTTTATAGTGCAAGGAACCAATCCATCGGCTGCAGTATGACAGCATGTTTTGCCAGCGCAGGCGACTGTTGCTATGAAACCACATGCAATGGTGTTCACAGGCACTTATGGATCTCTCCTGTGAAGTGCTCAGGGGAAATGTAAAAATCTGCCCCCAGCAACAGTCATGTCTGTGAGGGACTTTTTCAGCAAGCCCCTGGAGGTTTCTTTCTTGTGTGTCTCTGGCAAAGTCTATGAGCTATGCTGAAGAACAGGACTTGTGTAACGCTAATCTGAAGTGGCTCTTGGACATTATCTGCTAGAGACACTGCTCTAAGCTTGTTAATACAGACATGGACACCCTCCATTCCTGCAGTGAAATTCAATGCACTTTTAACATTTTATCAACACATCAAGCCGGGGGAAAGCATGTTTGCAAAAGCTGCCTAGCACAGTGTGCCCATTCATAATTACAATTCCCACCCTCCTGACTGTAAGAAGCAACACAGATTGGAGCTCTGAAGCTTACATTTAAAGCCATGTTAATGGCGAGGTAATAATGTTGTTATTAAAGGAGATTTCAGAGTAATCTTGACAAACAGGTATCAGATACATTTTTGTTGGGTTAATAATGATATGAAAACATGACACTGTTTGTTTTTCTGGATTGAGGGCTTACCTGTTGTACGAGCAAATAAACATCTCTGCTAACTCTTTCATGGTCTTAGATTTTAGGCACTAAAACTTGGGTATACATTACAGATTGCCTGCCTTTTTTTCCTGAGGAAAATGTTATTCGAAATTGCCTCACCCACTTCAGTTACATTATATTTAAAGAAAGATGTGTTTGGTAATGCATCTTTTAGTTTATTTGGTCATTGGATTTTTTTTTCTTCATATTCATGCATAATAATAAAACGTTAAATATGTGTAATTAATGCATGGTGTATTTCTAGAGTTCACAGTTCTTAATGAGAACCACCAGTCTACATGGTCATGTTCTGTATTATATTGTTCTGTAGATATCCTTGTGATCCATTGTCATTTTAATTTCATGTTTCGAAACCATACTGACACATTGCTAATTAATAATGATCATCTGCATTTGGTTACCAGTAGCACACTTATTAGGCTACTGGGAACTATGTAGTTGGGAGTATAGTAGGAGTTGTAAACCTGTATTTATCGTTGAAATGTGAAATGTGGTACACA
Source organism: Sprattus sprattus (assembly GCF_963457725.1). Lineage (NCBI taxonomy): Eukaryota > Metazoa > Chordata > Actinopteri > Clupeiformes > Clupeidae > Sprattus > Sprattus sprattus. Next base: position 27,574,497 of record NC_137910.1, read on the forward strand.
ATCTGTCATGAAAAAATAAAAAAACAAAGCTCATTTAGAACTATATTATTAGATTATATTCTAAGACATAAACTCCCCAGAATCCAGTTTAAGCTTGAACTGCTATTGATATAGAACCATGTAAGAACGTATGCAATGTTGTAGTCAGTGTGATGCATGGCTAGCTGGGTCCGCAGTAACAAATATAGCTAAATGAATTAAAACAACACTGCTCTGGCAGCGTGCAGTGAGTTCAGCTTAGGTTGCGCTTGTTATAAATACTCGTTCACACGGCCCTCAGCACTGTACCACTACATTGAGGGTACTTATGAACTCTCTTGCATGCCTTGGCCTTGTGCTTCTTGCTCAGAGTGGAATTAGCAGTTGATAAGGCCTCTTGAAAAATATTGGTGGTTTGCTAGCTATTTGCCTGTCAACGTCCTCACACCAGGATGCTGATGGATGTGCATTGACAGGCTCAGTGCGGAGTGAAGTAAGCACAAGATTGTGGATATGCCCCCGCTCTAACCCAAATGCTGCTAAGCTACAGAGCCCCTTCTCGTTAGGCGAACGTAAGAAAAACAAAGCGGAAGAAACCAAATCAGTTTAGCAAATACTTATCGCTGAAGCCATGACAAAACTTAAGCACACCTAAGGTTGTGATTAGGGATGCACCGATGCATCGGCCGTACATTGGTATCGGCCGATGTTTGCCTCTTTTAATGTTATCGGCCTATCGGTAATAAACTTGACTTTCACCGATGGTACTGGCCGATGGAAATTAGTGCTGTCCAAAATAACGCGACTAACGTTTTGCTTGCTATTATTTCTGTTAGTGCATATGTAATTGTTAAAGTTTCTAGGGGCAGTCAACGTACACCTGACACGAAGCCTGGTTAAGTTTACAAGCTGGCACGTTTACTGTCTTCAAAGTTTAAAAGATGCTATTAAACAATAGTATTTTCTAGTCTTTTTTACACGTAGTAAGTTTCAATAACTCCATACCATTACATATCGACATTCAAGGAGCAAAGATGAGACGTAGTTGTGTGGTGAGAACTGATAGAAAATCGATAACAACAACAATCGCCGCCATTTTCTTTATTTATTGGTGCCCACAATAAATAAAGCAGGATTCCATTCAATGGAAAAATGGACTCTCCCCACCGGCGATTGTTGTTGTTTACGATTTTCTATCAGTTCTCACCACACAATGACGTCTCATCTTTGCTCCTTGAATGTCGATATGTAATGGTATGGAGTTATTGAAACTTACTACGTGTAAAAAAGACTAGAAATTGAATGTTTGTTTTTCATTGAATGTTTATATAAAGTTGCACTGGGTGCCTTTAAGTGATTCATCGCAAGTAATCACAGCACAATTGTGCTTAGTTGAATGTGAATCGATTGAACACTAATAAAAGTGAAAAGTTAAATAACAGTTTTAATAAATTGTGCGATATGCTGTTTGTACCACCATGTGTAACTCCTGTATAGAAACTGTATGTATAGTGAGTGGTGTCACGTTGGCTGTTAAGCATAGGTTGCACTGTCTCAGGAAGACATTTCCTGAAATTTGGAAGAGGGAATGTGCAGAGCAAGTATTGTGGTATCTTAATAACTTCTCCATTTGTTACTGTGACTAAATGTAATTTTATTGCCTATAAATCAAAAGATTGCTTGGTTCCAAGAACTGATTTATTGTGTGTTGTGCTATCCCGTCTCCAGTGTGTGTATTCATATTGAGGTCTATACTCAGTTTGCCTAAAACCATTGTTTTGAGTGTTTTGAGAATGTTATGTGAGAATAGCTATGGTTTATAGGATCATTACTTAGATTGCATGACTTGAAGGGTTTTGGAAACTTTTCATAAATACACCCATTGGTTGTGATCCAGAATGATTTTTGTTTTTACAAATGTTTTGGACAATCCTTATATGCTAGCATATGTGTCAGCTTTGGAGTCAACCCACTTGTGTTTTAACACAGAACATTTCCTCGTAGGCCCCTTTATTTTGCTCTCAAAACAGTGGAAACACCTCTGGTGCTGAGATGTGGTGTCAGGGCAACGTGAGCTCTAGAATAATACCATTACATTCCAAGGCAACCCACAGAACACTTCTGGAGGAGAACAAAGTGAGGGTTTGTTTATGATTGTACACATAAAGTTTGTGTTGGAAATGTATTCACCTTTTACCTAGTGGAAACTCTTAACAATAGCAAAACTTCCAGAATGACTGTTTGAAAGGAGAAAGTCTGAGGCATTTAAATGAGTGATTGCATAATGGTTATTGTTATTAAGCAATTACTGTTCATGATGGATCCTTATCTCAGCAGTGTCGTCCAGTGAGAACAGCTGGACAGAGAGCAGGACAGAACAGACACCCATGCAGGGCCCTTGTCCAGCCAGAGACTCAGTTAAACCTGCTATTTTATAGGCCATGAACTCTTCAGACCACTTTCATTCTTGACAAGGGGTCAGTGATACTTGTCTTGCACTGTCTGTTTCATCTCTGTGCATAAATTCAACACAAATGTATCACTAAAATGCAGTATGTCAGTGGCATTAACTTCTGGCTGGTTGGCTTCCTATAGCTGCAGTGAGTACCAGGCAGGAAAGGGGACTGCTCATATCCCTTGCTGTGGGTGTCGATGTGGGCTTGTTATAGCTAGAGGAGAGTGGACTGCTCATATCCCTTGCTGTGGGTGTCGATGTGGGCTTGCTATAGCTAGAGGAGAGGGGACTGCTCGTATCCCTTGCTGTGGGTGTCGATGTGGGCTTGTTATAGCTAGAGGAGAGTGGACTGCTCATATCCCTTGCTGTGGGTGTCGATGTGGGCTTGCTATAGCTTCAGGAGAGGGGTCTGCTCATATCCCTTGCTGTGGGTGTCGATGTGGGCTTGCTATAGCTAGAGGAGAGGGGACTGCTCATATCCCTTGCTGTGGGTGTCGATGTGGGCTTGCTATAGCTAGAGGAGAGTGGACTGCTCGTATCCCTTGCTGTGGGTGTCTATGTGGACTTGCTATAGCTAGAGGAGAGTGGACTGCTCATATCCCTTGCTGTGGGTGTCTATGTGGACTTGCTATAGCTTCAGGAGAGGGGACTGCTCGTATCCCTTGCTGTGGGTGTCGATGTGGGCTTGCTATAGCTAGAGGAGAGTGGACTGCTCGTATCCCTTGCTGTGGGTGTCGATGTGGGCTTGCTATAGCTGCAGGAGAGTGGACTGCTCCTATCCCTTGCTGTGGGTGTCGATGTGGGCTTGCTATAGCTGCAGGAGAGTGGACTGCTCATATCCTTTGCTGTGGGTGTCGATGTGGGCTTGCTATATTGGTCAGGAATCTCTGACATACCAACTGGCACTCACACTTGACATGGGAAAGCAGCAGGGGTGGGGGGCATATCACAGTTTAGAGTAATAAGATCATAACCAGCTCTGATTGCACTATTATGAGGGAAAGTGTTTCAAAAGTGAAGATGGCCAGCAGCTTTCTATGCAGCTGAACGCATGATATAGGAGTTTCTGTGTAGGTGTGCCTTTATCAGCAGGCCTGGAAAATGACCTAAAATGTCAATATATTAGCAGCCTTATCAACTGTCCTACATCTAATGACCAAACTAAACAAAACCAGAGAGAGACTAAACTCTGAGGGGAGAGCACATCTGATCTGTGTGTCTTTCTGTGTATCTGTAAATCTATCTCATTCTGTATGTGAGCCAACTTAAACAGAGATTAGAGGAGAGTGGAATTGAGCTCTTTCCCCCCTCCTCTGTGGGGGTAATTGAGCACGTTGTATCTGGTAGGTTTGGTGTTCTTGTGTTCTCTGGAGCCATGTCCCCTGGGAGCCAGGAGAAGGGCTCCGGCTCTGCAGACGCCATTGTTTACACTGATGGCTTCCAGATGCGGGCGAAAGGGAGCAGCCAAACTCCCGGGGCCCTCGCCAGGATCCAGGAAGCAGTCCAACGCTATCTGGAATACTTGGAAAACATGGATTTGCTTTGTAATAACCTAGGAAAGAGTCTAGGGGCCAGAAACTGTGCTGTGTTTAAACTGATTAGCACTCAGGGAAGTGCCAGTATTTCAAATTGAAAAGCTGTGAACACTGTGTGTCAAAGTTTGCTTTGCTGCAGACCACTTCAAGATACTCATAGTGTTGTCTACATTGTTCACTGAGAGTCATAACACATTAGAAGACATAATTTAGATGAGCATTGCAGTGCAGAATTATTCTATCTGCACTTTGGTAGTTTCTTAAGGCAATTTTCTTGTTTTATAGACAGGCCAAACTGATCGAGCAATTTTCTGCGTCCCTCTTTGTGAGCTTGTTTCTCAATGGAGGCCAGGCTTTATTATCAGTGAGCTCTTTCAGCGACTGAGCCACTCACATTCAGGGGGGATTGTTTTTAAAACACTGAGGCATTGTGGGAACAGGCAGATTTATCATTTAACAGCACACCTGTTCCCTCTGTCAGTCTCTCTTCCATGGTATCTTCCTCGCAGGCATAAAAAAAGAGACAGCTGCACCCACAAAAAAAGGAACCAAGGAGACTCGGCAAACACTGGCTTCATTTAGTTGAACTAGTTGGGATTAATAAATAGCACAAGCATGCACCTGACTGGAATGCCTGCTCAAGCCTGGGCTCCTTGGCCCTCGGCTCCGGAAATAACTGCTGGGGGTAGAATAAAAGTGTTCCTTTCGCTGGACACCCAGACGCAGCTGATGTGGGTGACACTATCACTCTTGTGTCTGGGGCAGGAGGGGAAGGCCATCTGCATGCGCTGTTGGCCACAAGCGCCTCCCCCACACAGACAGCCAGACAGTGCTCTGTTTGATACCGGACTCACATTGTGATGCAAAGTCCAGGTGTGTACCGCTCTCCTGCTCAGTGTGCAGGAGACCCTAAAATGAAATGAGAGACTGTCTTAGACTGTGCGTGTAAAAGAGTGAGGATGTGGGTGAAAAAGAATGCATTGAAAATTAGATTTGAAGCATTGATGTGTGAATCTTGGTGTGACACTGCTTCTAAATGGACCATTGCTTCTTACATATTCTTTCATCGGGGCAACAAAACAGACATAGTTCTTCAGATCCTGCACTTGACATGGTCCTGCAGCCATAATGTTATAGTATATTTTAGACGATTTACTGTCTTCATTTGATGTAATTTTGAACCTTCATCCATTAGATTTGTTTACATGCTACAAACACACACTACCCCAGGGCCCAGTAATACTGCAGTGAGTGTGTTCAGGCCTGGATCTGTTATGGCCATTACACAGTATGGAGTCTGACCACTCAAAACAAGCCACAAAATTCACATACTGTAAAAGTCTTCACTTTATAAATGCATAGCAGTCATTGTCTTTTGATCTGTGCAATTTGTTATGGTGCACTTTGCTAAGAAATAGTTCCCACCACTTTTTCATTGTTCAATGTCCAACCAAAAGCTCTGCTTAGACAAGAAGATGGCTTCTAATGATTGAAGCACATTTCCTTGAAAATCCCAGATTCCTAAATTGAGGCCAGAAAAGTGGTTTTCATACAATCATTACCAACAATTTTCAAGACCTGCATATTTGTCTACCCAGCAAATTCTTTTACAGCCTATGGTAGAAACAATAGCATATAAACTTTTGAAAAACATGTTGTATTTGTACACACAAATAAATAAGCCATCTGATTTCTGAAATGGCTTTGCACGCCACAATTGTCCCCATAACAAAGACTAAAACGTAGTAAACTTCAGTTCATGGCCTGTATGCTTTCTCAGTTTCTGTAATATAGGGGGTCTTCTTCTTGTGACATTTAACACCATTTGATATCATTCTCCTGTCTTCCCATTTTCCCCCTTGTGTCAGTGGACAGAATTGTGTATGACCCCGAGCAAAAAGGTCAAAGTTAGCATTTCTCACTCCTTCTTTTTTAGCCAACCTATTGCTATCTTAATTCAAAGCAGGTCAGTGTGTGTGTTTTTTTTTTTTTTTTTCTCCTCCTGGTGACTCTCCAATGTTTTTCGTTGTATACCCGTGTGGAGCCCATCTGCTTCTGGTTTCCGCCCCCCCCCCCCCCCAGCTTGGCCCTGCTGGGCTTGATTGGAGGGCCCTCTCCAGCTGGGGGAGATGACTGTGGTGCTGTGGTATTTGTCCTGTTGGAGGGAGGCTGGGGCTGCTGGGAGATGTCCCGGACTCGGGCCCCCGCCACTGTCCTCGGGGAGCACAGCTGGAGGGACGGGGGGTTGGGGCTGGGGGATGGTGGTGGTTTTACATCTTTTTTTTCTGACACTCTAAACTTTATTTCCCAATTCCTTCTCTGATATTTCTCTTTGACTTTCTCCCTCCTCTACCCTTTTACTCCCTCTCTCTCTCTCTCTCTCTCTCTCTCTCTCTCTCTCTCTCTCTGTCTGTCTTTGCATTATAGTAATCTAAACTCTATATTACTGTGATGGCCCAAGATGAAATGCTTCATTTGTCTTTCTACAGGCCTTTATCAGTCTGCCCAGTGCACTCTCTGGGTCTGTCAGTTGGAAGGAAGAACAGCTCTTTGATGTGGTGTTGAGACAGGTCTGGACTATGTGAGCCGTGTGTGTGTCTGTGTGTGTGTGTGTGTGTGTGTGTGTGTGTGTGTCATGAGCCACAGCTCAGGCTGCTGTCTTCTGCCCAGGCTATCTGAGGGCTGAAAGACTCCCTGTCCTGGAGACAGTCAGAGGCCTCTCCAAACAGACTCTATCTCAGCACTGAACCACTGCGTTGCTACGGCCATGAAATCACAGAGAGCTATTCTCACACCATGAGCAATACAGCTAATATCAATGTATGAATCGCCCCACTGACTGTACTCCTGGGCCCTGTCTCAAAGCATTGTGTCTCTCTCCTCTCACCGGTGTGTAAAGAATCAGACATGTTAGTTCCTCTCTCTTCCAGCCAGATGAACTTGAGCTTAAAAGGCTGCCTTGTGTCCAAGTGCAGCACAGGGCAGAACTATGTAAACATGCAACCAAACCCACACTGTGTCTGGCAGACTTTGGTTAAACCGCAGCGTCACTGTTCCATTAGTGTGTCATTTTCCTTGGATTGTTGTTGGAAATGATTTCTGTGTACCCTTCAAGCTAATCCATTTGAAGCTTAAGTGGTGTTTTGATTAAGTTGTTTGCTATTTTTCAGGATACCCTTGTAACGTTGTTTATGAGTCATGATTTCAGAGAACAAAATTGAAATAAAGACCTTTATAGGAGGGATAACAAGTGTGTTGCTGGTGAAGAAATATTTCAAATACAGGTCATTTGTGCAAGCAGTTGGTCTTAATGAACCTATGAAGACATAAGAGATCGCTGAAAAAACTGTTGATATGCAATTGCATATTTACTCATCATTTATGGTTAAATATATGTAATATTGTGTCCAATGAGACATAGTTATGACAGTTATTTCCCCCTCGCAGTTAATACTGATTTTATTAGTTAAATCTGTCATTTATTTTTGAAAAAAGGTGTTAATGTACTATACATTTCATATTTACCTCCTCATGTTTTCAAACACAGGAAACTCAAATTTCATTCAATTTCATTGTTCAACTAAATAATATGTCCTCAGTTAGCATCAAAATGCCATCAACTGAAGAAGTGCTACATGCTAAATTGTAAATGAGTCATTAGTACTTAACTATGTATGGAAAAACCTTTTGAATAACAACTTTTATCTAACTTATAAAACATCCTTGTCCCAGCGAAGATCTTCTTAGCAGCTGCATTCTTCTGAGATTGTATTGGTCAGAGCAGTCACAAAATAATAAAGTCCTACCCTCTGAGACACAAAATACATGGCAATGATCGGTTCTAAACACTTAGAAATCTAGAAATCACACATCACACCACATCACATTCCTTAAGTGTTATGCCTCTGGGTATATATCTTATTAGTCAGAAGCTTATGTGTCAGTAAGACCACATAATGAACTTAGCCATAGCGCAGCTAGGCTTTTGACAGCTCAGAACTAAAGGCAATGCCAATGTGGTCGCACTGCCGTGTTTTTGAACTACAAGATGGTGTCTTCAATCGTCTAAAATCTATTAAAAACACAACCAAAATAGGTCAGTGTGCTGTAAACAGAATATCATGTGTATTCCCTGGCACTGGTCCAGGCCCTCCGCTGCACTCCTTTGGGGCACACAGAGTCTCTGGAACTGGCACTGGGGTTCTGGGGAGAGACACTGGGGAGGGGGGTTGGGAAATACTAAATGCTGATAATAACATGCTGTGGTCATGAGTGCCATAATTACTGCAGGTTATGTACAGTATACAGTTCACAAATGTTATTCAGAACACAGTCAAAGGTACCAGTATTTTATGGTTTTTTTTCTATTATATTATATTATAAAGCAGAGGTGAGAAAGAAGGCTACTTTTTAAATGAGATACATCAGGATCACTGGATTATGAAATAAACACTCACACATGTAAGGATTCTTCATCATGATCGTGAAGCAGCCAGGCTGTCTCTTTCCTCAGATGCATTTGGAGCATGAATTAGCAATGTGTGATGGAGCAACTGAAACAGGACACACAGAGAACTAGAGGAACTCTCATTGTGAGATAAGGAACTCCAGCCAGAGGTTTCATGTGGCACTGAATAACATCCCCTCCACAATTGAGATCTATACAGTGCATACATGCATTTTGAATCAAGTTCCCCAGAGACGGGTTTTTAAACAAGTCCACATTCTGTCCTGACTTTGATTGTTTTCCCTCTGGTGTGAGAGGACCCCGCCCTCAGCAGAACTCCATCTTTATGAGAGTGGGCTGGCGGGGCGGAGAGAGACATGCTCGTTAGCTAAGGGCTTTACGCTCGCTACGCCACCCAAGACCCACAAGTGTCATCATTTCCAGCTGCTGTCAGCTGGGGAGACGTTTTGTTGACAGCGGTTGAGTCACATTGTTTAACGTTGTGAGGGAGAGACTGTCACACTCTGTGCGCTCGCTCTGACGCAGAGACCCTGCTTCTGACCCACACTTGGCCACATGCTTGTGATTACAACACTCATTACTCATATGGGACCTGGGTACATATCCTCTACCTCTGACCCCCCCCCCCCCCTCCCCCCCGCCCTTGCCCTCCAAAAGAGGGGGAAAAACATGGAACCAGCTCTGGACCATTTAGTCCACAGTTTGGAGAAACAAATCCTGCTGTCTGACAGAAGAGGAAGGAGAGCTGTGATGCATTGAGTCTCATTTGGATACAATGTGATTGGAGACACGGCTCTATTCCAGACTTTCACCAAAGGTCTGATGCTATGAAAAGGTTCACCGTAAATGAAGAATGGGCTGCATAGAAGTAATTATGGCACAGCAGTGATTTAAGATAAAAAGAACCAGGCAGAAAGTAATATAATGACATGCACATGTTGGAGAGCTTGATACAACACATGTCCAGAGAGCATACAAACATCTGTGGAGGTGAATATGCACTCCAGGGATTTTCTGAAGGCTGTTGCAACACCCGGGTGCCAGATAGCCCAGTCCACACTATCATGCACAACCCACGCCATTGAGTGAATGTGCTGAAATACTTGCAATGTTTTCATAGTTTACATAGCGACATGTCAGAACAGATGCACCTTGCAGTCAGATATTTATTTTTCCGCTGTTGCAAATAAGTCTAAAATCTGCAATGGAAAAATAGATTTTACCCTGAACTGTGACAGGGTTCCACTTAAAGTGAGTAAAGTTTTTGAAATCTGTTAACATATGCTGCATGTTGTACTTGCTCATGTATCATAGGATGACACACAACGTTTGTTTGTGAGACCCTGGAGGAGGACGGACTTGCCCCCGCTCGAGTTCTTGTGACCTAGATACTAATGGCAGCATTAACTCATTCTCTTCAAACCACTCCCAGTTACAGCTCACAGCCCACTGGAGAGAGCTTTCACATGCCTTCTTTCTACTGATACTTGAAGCAGCTACAAATCTACAGTGATAGCCACTGTATAGCCCAAAACAATGGGCTCTTTACTGTAGCCATTAATAGGAGTGGAGCCTACCTAAAGTGTCAGTTGAGGTGCTTCATTGAAACATTTCACAGATGACTGCTTTTAATGTGAAGCCTATTAGTCAAAACCTTTGCCCTCTATATAAGTATGCTCCCCTGTGTAGTGATACATTGCTCACAATTGATGCCAAAAAGTAAAATATAAGCCACAAATGGAAAGCAGTTTTGTTATATAATGCATGACATGATGTGTTTCCATGCTGGCCACATTCCAGTCTCTTATATAGTGTTTCTGTGGGTTGACTGAGACTTACCGCTCTGCTCAATCTTGCTAAACAGATCTCAACGTTTCACAGCTAATAATTATTTTCTCTCTCTCTCTCTCTCTCTCTCTCTCTCTGTGCGTAGGTTTTATGTTTTTGTTATGCTCCATCTTGTTCATGCTTAGAGCAAATACAAACACTGGAAACACTCCAGTTTTTTTTTGTGTAGTCATCATATATTGAAGGTTGAACTCTCCCCCAGAGATATCTGCTTACAGAGCTGAATGTGTTTTAACTTTAGCTGCATAGTGATGATGAATCTGTTATTAGCATCTGGACACGGCACAAGAAACACAACTGCTGTTATTTCTTCTCCATTCATTCTCAGAGCACAAACCTGTATGCACCCCATTTTCCTGTAGTGTGTTTGATGTTAACATGTTAATGAATGTTAACATGTTAATGTTTTCTTCTGTGTCCTTGCAGGCTCGGCCCAAAGGTGAAGGGCTCACTCCGTACCAGGGCAAGAAGCGCTGCTTCGGAGAGTACAAGTGCCCCAAGTGCAAGAGGAAGTGGATGAGCGGAAACTCCTGGGCCAACATGGGACAAGAATGTATCAAGTGCCACATCAACGTGTACCCTCACAAGCAGGTACAGCACTGTGGATGTTTGCACTTCTGTATGTGAGTGTGTGACCAACATGACCCAAAAACAGAATCCTAAAATCTGCCAGGAATCCATTCCATTCAAGACTTGCCTTTCACCTCCCAGTCCCAATCCCAGTTGATATCTAAGGAATAATGTAGTCCGGCGATCATTATAGAAAAATAAATTCTGACAGGACGAAAAGCACCCCGACGTGCAGAGGGATTTTTACACATTCCAACAAAATAGCTCTTTTTAATGATTTTGTTGCCGTTTAGTGATTTCGCTAAGGAAACATTGTTTTTCACGCACATATAACTTTAAAGATTCAGGTGTTGTGTAGCTACCCATTACTTGACCGGACTACTTGCGGAATGATATGAAAGATGTGATGTGAATAAGAAGCACAAAACCCGTTGCAAATGACAGCGGTCATACATTTTTCGCAGCAGTTAATTTAAAGAAATATCAGACCTGCAAACGTTGGTGTGGCCCATTCAAATCAATGCAACTTTTTTTGCAACATCCTGAGGAGCCGTATGATAAGATGTATGATACTCTAGTGTGTGAAAATAGCCCCTCAAACTCTTCATTTGAGTTGAGAAACAAGCACATAAAATTCAGTTTAGCCTGTACCCTCAGATAACCCTCTGCTTACAGAAGCAGCTCTCGTCTAACATATGTGTGGTGTGTGTACACAGTACAGTCAGGAGATATGAGGTCAAGCCATGTGGAATGAAACCCTGTTTGTACTATATGTGGTAATGTTATGGAAGTCGTCCATGTTAAAGAGTTTATTATATGTGGTGGTTCATTGGTTTCAGTTGAAGATCTAGTGTTAAGTTAACTTAACTGTAGGTGGCCTTGAGTGTCAACGCTCAACATTTGTTTTAGATTGTGTTTTGATATCAGAACAGTCAAAGTTTTAGAGGTTTAGACAGATGATGTAATCGCGTGAGTTGGCTTTAGCTACTCATGTGCTCTCTGGCCCAAGATAAGGCTGTCAGTGTAAAACCAATTCAAGCGAATGTGATTGATCTAACAAGCTGAATATGGAAAAGGCACAAGTAGAAATGGATCTGCACTGAAGCCAGTGAGTACCATAAGCAATTCCCATCTCAGCTGAAATAAACGTTTAGATTGTTCTAGAAGGGCTTAAATCCTGTTAACTAGTGACAGAATCACTGGAAATGACAATATCCATGAACTTGAGACCCACTTCCATCTACCCACTTTCCTGTAATTCAGTGTTGCAAGGTAATGACATTGGACAGTGTGATCTGGCCTTCCTCTGTAACCCGAGAAACCAGAGCTGCGTACATCTGACTCCAGTCCTCCTTGACCTCAGTGGTGAGGTCCTTGTCTTTGGCAGGCACGGGAGCTGAGGAAAATACCATCTGTGTTATGTGTCTTATGGATTGTTAAGTTTTCTTATGGGGTATAAATCACTGAAGTACACGTTCATCGGTAAAACTTTATTTGAAAAAAGGAACAGGTCTCTGGACGGATGCGATACTGAACTCGAACTCTGAAATTATTTCAGTGTGCTTGTGCAACTGAGCTGTATTTTTAGTTACAGTGGAGGGGAAGCATTTGAGGCAGTTATTTGCACAAGCTTAGCATTAATATACACAGAAAGCACTTTATGCCTGTGAGTCAGAGAGATAGAGAAGGAAAGGAAGACAGGGAGAAAGAGTGAAAAAAAGAGAGAGTGAGTTCTTGTGCCCCTGCTGGTGGGAAAGTAGTGCTCTTCTCCTTTAATGTGTGTTGTGGTGAGCACCACTCTCAGAGGCAAATTCTTCACATTTGCAGTGTCACCCACTTAACATATTTCACTCAGTCAGCATTAGGAGCCCTTGAACGCAGCCCACATAAATATCAAAGGCCTCTCACAAAGTCAGAAAGGACGCCATTCAACTGACTGCAGGAAATGAATAAAACGTGTGTGTGTATATTTTCCCTCCAATTCTCACACTGCCATCTGCTCCCGAAGATTCACATGAAAAGTGAGGAGTATTAGATGCCTTTGTCTGGTCTGGGCCAGTTGAGGCCACTTTATCAAATAAAACACCCTGCCCTGCCATAAGTTGCTGTGAAATCTGGGAGGATGTGATGTGGGGAGGCCTGCGTCTATCGTTTGCCTGTTTAATGATGTGCTGAGGGAGAAGGCCTGACATCTGTGCAGCACTTACCCTGGGAAGTAATGGAGAGACGGCTCAAGGTGCCAAAGAGTCTCCTGCCCAACACTGCTCTCATTAGTCTTTAGGCTGATCACGTAAACCTGTCCTCTGGATCTCGCCAACCTCTAGACATGGCGCTCAGAGATGGTGAAGTTATCCCCAAATGATCATCAGGAGCACAGAAATACTACACGCCAGGTCAATGCTGCATTGTCTCTTCTCAATGGCTCATGTTAAAGTGCTTTTCCTTCCTCTGCAACACATCAGACTGGAAATATTGCCAGTGACACTAAACATTGCTCTAACAGCTGTGTTGGTGGAAGACCAATGATTGCAGCAGAGCAGGATTTGTGATTTTTTTTTTTTTTAAAGCTTACAGCATTAATCAGAACTATTTCTCATATAATGCACACATTTAGAGAGCTGATAGGCCTCACATGCCTTGTTTTAGAATAAAGTCTTATATTTGACTGTCATATGTGAGAGGGTAAATGACTTACCTCCTGTTTTGTGATTGGCAGCGACCTCTGGAGAAACCTGACGGCCTGGATGTTTCGGACCAGAGCAAGGAGCATCCCCAGCACCTGTGTGAGAAATGTAAAGTCCTGGGCTACTACTGCCGTCGAGTGCAATAACCCACCCACCCACCTGCCCCCACCTGCCTGCCATCCTGCCCCCACCAGTTAGACGTCAGCTGCCCAGCGCCTGGTCACCCCTCCTCCCTCCTTAAAGTGCTCTTAGCAGAAGTCAAATGTGCCAAAATATGCCTTTTTGCCAATTCTGTCCAATGCCACCACGGCCACAAAAAGCGCTCATTTGATCTGCATTTGTGTGTTATGAAGTATTGAAGGTGTTTTTCATGATATCACTGACAGTATTACTTCCCACCAGGGACGCAGTGGATTACCTCACCGCTGTGTCTGTTGATTATTATTGTGTTTACAGAGATCTGTGTTCATTGTCCCTGCCAAGTGAACAATGCAGATGTGCTGGGGAATAGTAGTTTGTGTTGTCTGGTCACATCAGCAAGGCCCTTGCTGTTCTGCGATGCTCCATGGGGCGACAGCACATCATATTAACTGTGAATTAACAGAGGGATAATGGACTGTTCATCCCTGGCTTCTTGTGTTGCATATTTATTTTGTTATCTTTATTACAGTGCAATAGAATCAATCTAACTGGGACATTTATACTGTTGTGTAACCCCTTCCACTTGCCATTAGAAACTACTGTAGAATAGGATGGTCTCGTTTCTGTTCAGCAGTCAGGTCCGTTTATGGTTGATATAGGGTTTATATATTTATGGATGCTACATACCTTAAACATTTACTTTTGAAAAGGCCACATTGTTCACTCGCTTTGACATGCTTACCGAGGCTTATGAAGAATCTTAATCATGACAGAAGCTTCTGTGCAATACCTAAAACATTCTGCATTGAATACAGTGGAGATAGAACGGAACCAATGTTCAATGAGTCCAATGAGTCCAATGTTTACCGCGGATAGCCAAGGTCAGTGTTCAATATTGCCACAATGCTCACAACCAATTGTATTTAAACCTCACAAATATGTATGTATATATATATATATATATATATATATATATATATATATATATATATATATATATATACTGTATATCTATATATATACATATATTGTTGTTGGAGGAAGTCCTGTCTTAGAATGTTTTAAGAGGTGCCGCTGCAGGGGGAAGCATCTGGGAGTGTTAAAAAACTGACATCATCTTAGGACAGAAAAGCTCAAGAGCTTGGACATCAATTAGTAGGCATCATAGTCACCATTAGTCAGTGATATCACTAAAAATCAATTAGTAGGCATCATAGTCACCATTAGTCAGTGATATCACTAAAAATCAATTAGTAGGCATCATAGTCACCATTAGTCAGTGATATCACTAAAAATCAATTAGTAGGCATCATAGTCACCATTAGTCAGTGATCTCACTAAAAATCAATTAGTAGGCATCATAGTCACCATTAGTCAGTGATATCACTAAAAATCAATTAGTAGGCATCATAGTCACCATTAGTCAGTGATATCACTAAAAATCAATTAGTAGGCATCATAGTCACCATTAGTCAGTGATATCACTAAAAATCAATTAGTAGGCATCATAGTCACCATTAGTCAGTGATATCACTAAAAATCAATTAGTAGGCATCAGTCACCATTAGTCAGTGATATCACTAAAAATCAATTAGTAGGCATCGTAGTCACCATTAGTCAGTGATATCACTAAAAATCAATTAGTAGGCATCATAGTCACCATTAGTCAGTGATATCACTTAGTAGGCATCATAGTCACCATTAGTCAGTGATATCACTAAAAATCAATTAGTAGGCATCATAGTCACCATTAGTCAGTGATATCACTAAAATCAGTTAGTAGGCATCATAGTCACCATTAGTCAGTGATATCACTAAAAATCAATTAGTAGGCATCATAGTCACCATTAGTCAGTGATATCACTAAAAATCAATTAGTAGGCATCGTAGTCACCATTAGTCAGTGATATCACTAAAAATCAATTAGTAGGCATCATAGTCACCATTAGTCAGTGATATCACTAAAAATCAATTAGTAGGCATCATAGTCACCATTAGTCAGTGATATCACTAAAAATCAATTAGTAGGCATCATAGTCACCATTAGTCAGTGATATCACTAAAAATCAATTAGTAGGCATCGTAGTCACCATTAGTCAGTGATATCACTAAAAATCAATTAGTAGGCATCGTAGTCACCATTAGTCAGTGATATCACTAAAAATCAATTAGTAGGCATCGTAGTCACCATTAGTCAGTGATATCACTAAAAATCAATTAGTAGGCATCATAGTCACCATTAGTCAGTGATATCACTAAAAATCAATTAGTAGGCATCATAGTCACCATTAGTCAGTGATATCACTAAAAATCAATTAGTAGGCATCATAGTCACCATTAGTCAGTGATATCACTAAAAATCAGTTAGTAGGCATCATAGTCACCATGAGTCAGTGATATCACTAAAAATCAATTAGTAGGCATCATAGTCACCATTAGTCAGTGACATCACTAAATCCCTGTGCCCATTTGAATAGAGAGCAAGCAGACGGGTCATGAAATGAGGGCCTAGTGAAGGCTCCAAACGTGTCCCCTAATGACTATGCAATGTGCACATCTTTGTGTACATGTCTGTGTGCCTAATCTGAGGGAAATGTACTTGGTAATGGTAAAAGAGCTCTTGCTCAGACCTGCCTGATAGTTCATGAGGTGAGCAGATAGATCTGGAAGTCCCTGGTGAAACATTAGTGAAGCTAATGAATGTGTCACATTGTACATGTCAGTGTGTAGTTTGGGCCTCAGGATGAACTCATGAGAAATGCCCATGTAAAGCCTGTATTTCATGCTCAGATACACACAACAGAGCAGGCTCTTCATGACATGGAACACTCCAGGAATAGCAGATTAATCATAGATGTGGATGATAGGTGCCTTCATTTTAGGTTGTAGTAGCAGTCTTTCAGACATATGCAGAAATGTTAGAAAAGTCTCATCTTGTTTTATTAAATTGTGGTGTTATTTTAATTATAAGACGACTGATAGCCTGTTGAAAACCCGATAAGAGTTCTTTGATGTGTAGTGGAATCAGGCACATCAAAAATGCAGTGTACTGAGAAAGACATGTGAAAGGTAAAGACGAGAAACTGTAAGGTCAAAAGAGATGGACATAGTGGGAAGATGGCGAGGACATCAAATTAGGGAGGAAATTAAATGTGTCTGACCAGAGGACATTTTGAAAGGTTGGGATCTTTGGAGATGGTAGACTGCATGTTGTGTTGAAACTCAATGAAAGTGAAAAGGGTTCTGTAACTAAAGGGGGTAGAATATCCTGGTTGAATCAGATACAAATTCCTTTATGATCCTTCATGGTAATCCCAGTAAAAACCGTGCTGGAAGAAATGGATGAGTGGAGCCTGTCTAAAGGTTCACCACAATGACAATGGTCATGTTTATTGTAGTTGCATCTAAAATGTTGTGAAATTTTATATAGCTTTATCTTGTACAGATACGTCATTGGAAATCTTTTTGGTAAAAAAAAGAGTGGTTTCTCTTTAAATGGATGTATATATATATATGAGACACATTTGATTGGAAATAGAATGTGTTTAATGGTTTTTTAAAACCATGAATGCTTTGTTTTTTATTGTCTGAAATTAGTCAATTCCTCGTTCACAGAGGTAAAATTTGTAATATCAATCAGAAAATGATATATGAAGGGAAAGTTCTAAGCAGCTTGTGGATGGTTTTGGATGTGTTTGTTAGAAACGTGTGAACTGGGGTTGGGAAAGTCATGTGGGAAGGAGGTTAAGATGTGAATTTCTATGGGATAATACTATAATTATCCCAGTAGCACTGAAAGTGTAAACTAATGCCCTTCGTCCTATAAGAGAGCGTAGTCTTCCTCATGGCAAATTGCACAGTAGTCTGCCATCTGTGAATTAGCTAAGGAATGTTATTTGAAGTTCTTTTAAGTAATTAAGTAGCATGTCTTTAAAAGGCTGATGTTAGTATATCTGTTCATGTTATTATCCCCTTTCTGTGTGTACTTTGAGCTTTAGTAGTTTTTCAATGGCTGACTCCCTCCCTCAGTGGAACAAAGCTGAGGAGATTGTAATGTGTAATATGTCTTCTGTAAGGTCTGAAGGAGTGGTACTTCTGTGGTATGTTACAGCCATCAGGCCTGGGTAGAATAGGGGAAGCCCAGTTATGAACTTTACAGTGCTTAGATTACGGCCCAACTAAATCTACTGGTTTGGATTGCTAGTGCACAGGCACTCTTGACACACTGCCATTCTACTAGAACACAAGCAACTACTTTTACATGTGATTACCTCTAAAAAAAAACACACACACAAAATAAGCTTTATGCCCTTCCAAGAGTTGAAACCTGTAGTATCTGAGATGTAAGGTTGCCATCGTCAAGAGGCTAAATGAGGCTACCATCTCAGATAAAAGATATTAAAAAGATGCAATTCCCTTAGGCAGCAAACATCAAACATGAGAATGGCTGTGTTTTTAGGGCTGTGGCTTTTAGTAGAATGGTTGTGTTTTAATTGTGGGTATGCAACGTATTTACAGAAAGGGCTGACAGACAACTTAACAAGCCTGCTATTTATCTTTGACTTCTTTAATCATTAGCAGAACTGAGTTTAGCTGCCTGAGGTTGCAGCCAAGAAGAGCCTCCGCCTGCATCATTGGGATCAATCCTCAATCTTCATCAGTGTTCAGTACTGTCACAAGGAAGGGGTTCTGTTGGAAGGGCTGGTGTGGACTACATGTTCAGTCACAGACAGCTAGAGGAGTTTCGCTACACTTATCTGAATCTCAGTGCGCTTGATTTGTGTTGTTTGTATAGTGGAGTATTTTCCTGTGAACACGGCCAGAGCTGGCTGTTAATGAGAGACGAGAACTGTGGCTTTAGCGTTTAGCGTTTAGCTCCCCCACCCCACCATGTGAGTTAGAGAAAGGATATATGGATACATCTCACTGTGCATCTGAAGAAAGGTTCTGGGCAAACTATAACAGGGTTCTCCTTTCTTGATCATTTTCCAAAAACCAAGAAGTCATGTAGTGGTCTAGATGTAATTATTTTGTTTGGATGAGGATGTTCTACATCAAAAAGGGTTCTCTGTCAGGGATGAGACTAACTTTGCCCAGAGCCTCTTTTCATGTTAGAATGTAGATCACAGAGGGAGTCATGAATTTGGAGTGGTGGCGCTTAGGAGTTGGATTTAAAATCTCAGTGTAATTTGAGATACTATAGAGTACTATTGAAGTAATGGAACACTATATAGCACATGCGTAAAATACTAATTATACAAGTGCTTTGCAGATGTTTGTCTTGAATTGCATACTTCATACTTGACTTTTTATAGCTCATTTACAATACAGAATTATTTTCTATGAAAGATATGTGTATTTTGGAAACATTTGTAGATGTTATAAAATTTTACAGCAAATTTGAAAGCAATACAAGAGATTTTTTTTCTCCCTGACAAAGATATTTACAATGTTAATTTTGTGTATATATTCGATGGCCATCTTTTTCAAGCATTTTGTGTGTACTGAAATGTTCTGATGCAATACTGAAGCTTTCTATGTGAAAAAAGGCCTGTTGCTGAGATCCAAACCAAGCTGGGAGATCTCCTTTGATGTTGTACAAGAATCTGAGGGTTTATCCTACAGAAATATTTATGGATGGATTTTTTTTTACAATTCTGTTTTTGTATAAAATATGCAACAAAGCTACACTAAGAAGAAAATATTGATGTCTACTTAGATTATTATTCAGTGGTTGGTACATAGTTGTGATGCCATTTCTCTATTATAAGCCATTTTGTTTTAGTTTTAGTTTTATAGAGATATTATCAGTATTAAATAACCCATCACAATATCCTTCAACATAATTCTGTTTTTGTAGTGATTTGATACCCCTACTTTTGGGGAATGAAAATGTCCATTTCTTAAAAGATTGAGCAAACTTAAAAATGTCTCTCTCTTCTTTTTCTTTATCAGGGGCTTTCAAAGTAGCTTCAACACCAGTGTTTTCATATCAAAATCAGCTCTATAGGTAGATGTTGCTGATACTGATCCTTGCCTTTGTACAGTGCACCAAGCAGAGAGTCTGAACCGGGAGGGATGAGCATATTATACTGATGCTGAGTGAGAGACAAAGTTTGCATGTGCATGTGTTATGTTAACTGAATGAAGAAAATCACTATGTGCAATGTATACACTATTTAATATTAGTTTGCTCAAATAATTGGCAAACCTGTTTTTTAGAGTACACCTTACTAATAACTGATTGTTACTAGTCAACAACTGCATTATTCACTATAGCAGTAAACCAGTTTTTACATATTTACTGAATGTACTGTGTAGAGTTCTGGTAGAAACTCATGAGTATGTCCATGATGTCTGTAACATATTTGAGATCATTGTAATGCTCTAATTGGATTGGACAGGACTCAGAGAACGGTTAGAAAATAAGGTCTGACTGGAAAATTGAAAAGAAAAGACTGTAAAACTCTGTTGTTTCTTGTCCATGAAACGGCATTCCGACATGTGCCTTATTTGTTTGTTAGGAAAAGGTTTTAAGTGCTGAAGTTGCTTTTAGTAATTTGTTGAATTAAAACACAGAATAAAAGCCTTTGTGTCTTTTTCTCAGGTTTTGTTTATGAAGGAGCTCCACACAACACCTCCTCTCCCCACTCACCGTGTTGTATTGACTTTTTTCCAGCTCTGTTTGTGGGGAATGCGTGCAAAAAACATGCACAAGCGGTATGTTGCAATGTGGGACGTAGGATATGAAACTAAACCATAAGGCCAGCCACAGGGACCTGAACTTGTCACTGTGGCCCTTTGAATGGGCCCATGTTGGATATTGTTTAAATGCCACAGAAATGGCTGTGGGGAAAAGAGAGAGAAAAAAAATAACTTATTTCAGTGTTGTTGGAACACTCAAATCCACAGCCAGTCCCACACATTCTCTGAATTGGTATGCTGTCCAGATTGTCAAAGAGAAAAAAAATGAATAAGTTAATTGCATGTGATGATTGTAAACATGTGAGGCCTGAAAGAGTATTTGACATTGGCAACAGGACTGACCTCTCTTCCCCAGCCAACTTTCCATGATTGGGATACACATTCCAAATAACCAAAACTTTCACAAGTGGGTGGAGACGCAAATTATATCAAGTTTGTTACAACAATGCGAGCTTAAACAGAACGAGAATGAGAGAATGTCTCTATGGCAACAATGTAATGTGAGAAGTCAAACAAACTTGGCTGGTTGGGCCTGCATATGGTTTCATTTAGCCGAGTGTTTTTCCACATAGCTTAATCATGTACCTTCATGAGGCATTAACGTGATAAGCGGAACGTCCACTCTCTGCACCAGAGCCAACATTTCACATTTTACAGCCACATCCTCTGCAAGATGACAGGAGGGCCGCTCTACTTTCTCCGCTCACATGCCACAATAGGCCAAGCTGCAAAATCTGTGCAATGATGTGTTGCTTCTCTTTACAGTAAATCAGTTACAATGCTTTTGAAAAGTTTGAACATTTAAATAGAGAGCAGCTTAGAGTCTCGAAGCGCCTAGTTTCACGGTTGAATGAGGACCCCAGGTATGAGGTCAGATCCTGTTGAAGGGCACAGGAAGTCATGCAGGAGGTCTCCGGTCTAAAAAAAGGCCTTGGGTTACTGTCAGGAAACTTGAAAAAGCACAGCGTGGACACAAAAGTACTGCCTTCCAGCGAAGACGGAGGACTCAGAGGGCCCAGGCTGGAGACTCTCATGCAATAGGTATATCTCCACTTGATACCTTCAGAAGAGACTCCACTTTCTACCAACTACTGACTCTAGAACAGTCTGCTGTTACTGTGAGGAACTACTACACTTACAAAACACAATATAAACAGCCATATCCAGGAATATTTTTCTTAAAAAGTATGATTTAATAAAAAAAACAGGTTTTAGTATACGCCCTGTAGTGAATTGGGTGTAACTTTCATACATGTATAATTACATGCATTTGAAAAAGAATCTTTTAAATGTAAATCAAAATACATTCCTTATGACATGCTTTGGAAGATGATAAATGTATCTTCACATATCTTTCATTTTCATTTAGTCATTAAAATGTTACATTTGCAAACTGATGATTAAACCCTCTAGTCTCTGCTTACTTAGTAAGCATCTATGAATCACATTGTCACGGAGAACTGACAGCATATTTTAAGATCTCGAAGAAATTATAGACAATCTTTCCCATTTAAAAGAACTACAAAATTGTGACAAAAACTGTAAATAACCTGAACTCTGTCACCAAGGACTAACCCATATTGCTTTAGTCATTGCAAGTCTTGTCAAATGAACCCTTGCCCTCTTGAAATTGCAATAACCTGAATGGCAATAAGATTACTTAAGCTCTCCGCAGTCTGTGATAACAATTTTCTTGGTGGTCCCTCCATCGTGCAGGCCGTAGGACTCTATGACAGAGACCACCTCCATGCCCTCCTTCACTTGACCAAACACCACGTGCTTCTCATCCAGCCTGGAACACAGCCACAGCACAGACAGTTATCATACCAGTTTTTGTGACACATGGAATTAAATGTATTTAACAGCAATATCAGTCATCAGGCAAATAAATGATTTGAGTGCATGTGTGTTCACAGGGCTGTTCTGGCTAGTTTAGCCCACTTCACAGAGGGATTTACCATTCAGTCTTACTGGTACAGATGAAGAACTGGGATCCGTTGGTATTTGGACCTGAATTTGCCATGGACAAAATGCCTGTAAACAGAGACAGAAATACATCTTACCCAATGAGCAACAGAATTAATTACTGTTTTTCTAACTCAGTCCAATTGTTTGTAGACGTCCTGAGCATACACTAGGCATCGGTCAGCAAACATAATTTCAAGTTGCCTTGTTATCATTTCCTTCTCTGTTAACAGATAGAACTCAACAGAAGGAGAGCGAACAGTTCCTGAATCTTCTGTTAGGGAAACACATCTGGAAAGGGTAAATTGTTCTGTTTAGAAAATAATTACAACCATTCCAGAATCACAAAATAGGATATACATGATTGGCAAGTCAACCTAACAGAGTTGTTCACAATGTTCCAGCACTGACTCCCCAACCTCCAAAATATGTGCCATTAAAAAGTCATGTCTGCTTTCTTGGAAAGTAGGTCATACACCCACAGATTACAAAAATGAATTCAGCTAGTGTCTCTTTATCACCATCTGGTGGTAAGTATGACATAGCCATATTCTACAAACAGTGTGGAAGCAAAGGCAGTCAAAGGACTCAGTGACTCACACTGTGTGTCTACAATACTGTACCTGGACATGTGTGCTTTAATTTGAAGTTCTCATCCTTGAACTTCTTTCCGTATATGGACGTTCCACCAGTGCCATTATGGTTTTTGAAATCCCCTCCCTGAGTGGGTGAAAGGAGCAAAGAGTGAATAGAAAACACAAAGAATGAGAGATGGGTCCATGCTGTGTGCCCTGTTATAGGCCTCTTCCTCCAATATCTTTTTATGTAAACTATGGAAAGCTGAACAGGCCTGGAGTTTGTTGTCATACAGTGCAGGAGTTTAGGTTTTCCAACAAACACAATCAGCTTAATTATTGTGAACAGCTCAAAACCTTAGGAAATCCATGCAGTGGTTTTTGTGATGCGAAGCTGCAGAATCCCACCTGGCACATGAACTCTGGAATCACTCGGTGGAAGACGCAGCCTTTATATCCGAAACCATGCTCTCCTGTGCAGAGGGCTCTGAAGTTTTCTGTTTTATACACAAAGGCCATGGTTTGCATAAATGGCTGACTCGGGTATTTTGAAAGTTAGACACTTGCGACTCAATGCTATACCAGATCATTAAAAAAGCTTACCTGCTGTTTTGGGGACGATGTCGGCATTTAGCTGTAAAGTATGGAAGTTGCACGTGAATGATTTTTGTTAACCTACATATGTAGATACAGCAAATGTCATAGATTACTAGCCTAACGGTGCACAAGTTATCGGTCGCTCACACTAATAAACCCAGATCACAGATGTATTTTGGTGCAGCTACGATTTGACCTTCTCATAGTGGCGAAGAGGCGTTTCCAGTTGTTAGTTGTACTGCCGCCTGTTAGCTGTAAGCTAACGTTAGGTCTCTAGTCGTGACAGGACACAGTTGGTTTGTCATTTTTTTGCACTTACTTCGATTATGATCCTGCCAATTTCCTCACCGTCAGCGGCAATGTCAAGGTATACAACAGGATTTTTCGTGGATCCAGAAGAGAATAGCCTCCCAGCCGCAATGGCTAACGAACAGTATTTTAAACGATTTTTCATTTGCAACATTCTCGCATCGTGTAAATGTTATCGTGCATCGCAGACAGACGTACGTGCAACAATATCGTTGAGATGGGCTCTGAAACAGCCCGTACTGGAACCATTGGAATGACAAGGAGAGCGCTCTACAAAAGTAGCCAGAATGCTAACTTACGCACATTACGTAGAAATGATGTTGTTCACAAACTGCATGCTGGGCTCATTGGCGCCCTCATCGGACACCCTGTGTCTGTTCAGGTGTCAGGATTGTTTCCACATTGAGCCCAAACTGTGCTTGAGTGAACACATAGGTCTTCTTAAGTCTATGGGGGATAATACAGCAAGTTTTCAGAGTGGGTAAATCATGCACATGCAACCTGTAACATCACGACACAACCACAGTGCACATTTCATCTGAATACATATTTATTAGATAAATATTAGGATGTCACATCATCTAACTACATACAGTTCTGCAAGACTAAAAATCACAATTAGTGTTTTTTTCTCTGTGTGTTCTGACCTTTTTAGAATATGAAATGATTGTACAACGGAAAGACAACTGCCACATTTGGCGCCAATCAATTAAGATCCCCTTCCCCCACCCCGTGCCTTTTTAATGGCTCTGATCAAGATACAAATTGTACAAACTATGGATTTGGTTACAATCTTTTGGGACCCGTTCAGGCCCCACGTCCCTAGCCTCCTGATCCCCCCCCAGGATTTTCTTCATTACACTTTTTGTAGCACCTTATAAAGTACACAGGTAATGGAGCAATACACGAAAGCTAAATATTACAGAACGGTAAAACAAATTTCTCTTTCCCCCCCTCCCCCCTCTGCTTCCCCTTCCTCGAGAGGGGGGATCATAGTATTATACATATGTGAAACAGACGCTGAAGAGATTCCACAAACGCAAACAAACACAGAATTTATTTAACCCAAAAAATTCGAGTCTTGATAGGAGGATGCAAGCTTTACAAATTCTAAATACACAATGCATATTCCCCTGGGGAAAATGAATACATTTCTTGTTAACGTGTCTCTATTAACCATTTACATATGTACAGCCATCCCTTTCACACACCCCCCCCCCCCCATCCCTCCCCTTTTCTGCCACACCTGCCTGTCCTTTATTGACCAAGAGGAGGGGACTCCTGCGTCTCCTCAGACACCCCACCATTATATTTGACTACCGCAACTGGTCATGTTTCTTTCATCCAGATCTCCTCTTCTCCTCAATGACTATACAACTACAGCATGTGGAATGCCTACAGAACTCAAACTGAACCAGGTGTTTCTGAAGACATTAGATTATGTCAATAAGTGACTAAAGGGAAAACATAAACATGTGGCAGTGCATTGTTGATACAAAACAAAACAAACAAACAAACAAAAAACACATCAAATGAATACACACGAATATGCATGGGTTGATGGAGACTGCACATGAGAATCATTTTATGATCATCACTGACATCATGCTCCAGTGCCGAGAGGACTGAAATATTTATATTCAATTCAATCTAAGTGTAAACCAAATCGTATCGCCCTCTTATCTCATAAAAAACATGAATACCTGAAAACAGGGAAACAATAATAATAAAAACATGGACTGAGTCACTAAAGATGCAATAGATAGAAAATGTGATCTATGATGCTGCATTAGGTTAAGCCAAACATCAGACCTTTGGGAATACCGATCAAATTTATAAAAATCAACAGCAATTTCTGAAAGGCTATAAATCCCCTTGACTGATTCGCTGACTGCTACACTGGATTACAAATCTGAAAAGGCAAATATTTTAGTGACCTCGAGGAGTGATATTTGGAAAGAATCGATTTCCAACTACAAAAAAACTTTTATTGGCAAACGGAAAACATGAAAAAAAAACTGCACTTCAGCTAAGGACAAAATGGAAAAAGTTGTAGCGTTTCATGTATTCTGATGGATGTGTGTGTGCGTGTATTTGTGTGTGTGTGTGTGTGTGTGTATGTGTGTGTTTGTGTGTGTGTGTGTGTGTGTGTGTGAGTGTGTGTGTGTGCATGTATGTGTGTGTGTGTGTGTGTGTTTGTGTGTTTGTGTGTGTGTGTGTGTGTGTGCATGTATTTGTGTGTGTGTGTGTGTATGTGTGTGTGTATGTGTGTGTGTGTTTGTGTGTGTGTGTATTTGGTTGGGTGTGTGTGTGTGTGTGTGTGTGCACATGTTAGTACATGTAGAGTACTGCCAGAGGACTTGTTTGGTCTGAGGAGTTGATAGGAACGTGACTATATCTGATGATAGAGACAGCAGTAGTCATCTTGTGTACCTGCTGCAATAAATAGATTCAGAACAGAAGCGCTGCACTCACCTCACCATTCATAACATTCATTCTCCCATCCTTACTCAGAACCATTTATAAAATGACTGGGGCGCCACAATAGTCACATTAACAAAAGAAAACACTAAACACATTTAGTCACTGTGTTTCTTGTATGAATTGGCTCATTCGTCTGTGGGCTAACTTTGGTATAACCATGGCCATCTCTAAATAAACTCTCAATGTTTTGAACACTGTCAAATGAGACAAACTAAGAATGATTACAAAGGTTGAAAATGAAAATACATTATGCATAATAAACGTAAACCTTGACAAGATAAAGTCTGATTGACAACTTCAGGGTCAAAACATTGTGAAGGAAGATTGCAAAGGAACAAGCAAAGAACGTAAATAAAAGTCTACCATTAAAAGCAAGGGGACACAACTGGAACCTACTGTAAGTCATCCATGAACTCACGTCAACATATCTCAGACGGACAGTGGAGCGGATCACAACAGGTCAGAAGTTGATATGGGGTCTCAAATTTGGTTGGCCTAAATGACACGTCCGGTCTGCTGACCAGCAACACCTTTCCTGACTAGCATGGCGGACACATGTCATTGCTATAGCATGTCTACTGTCTACAGAGCCACACTGACACAGCAGTGATCCAATGGTTCAAACAAACTCCTGGTAGAGCAAACTTCTAGCAGTGGACACAAAACACATAACTGTCTTGTCTTGGCTTGATGTCATTGATTCAAGATGGTGTAGGTATGATGATTCTGTTCACAAAAAATATATAGATCTATGTACATATTTAGTAAATATTATTTACCTTTGAGAAGAAACACATTTACCATAGCCTAAGTCTACATGATGTTGTGGAGGGGGGGGGGGGGGGGGGGGGGGGGCAGCAAATGGTGACAGTGCCACCTGGAGTGTTGGGGGACGTCTGACTGGACGTCTGACTGGTGGTCCGTGACGGAGCGCAGGGTCACACCAAGAGGTTTGGGTAGATG
>NC_137910.1:27601974-27614474 GCF_963457725.1 Sprattus sprattus
CCTGGGCCCCGCCCTGCCCTTCCGAAGGGTGAAAGGTCAGCTCGCTGCCATGCGATTGGCTGTTAAGGCTGGAGGACGGCAGCGGCTGCTGAGGCTGTTGCTGATTGGGCGGGACCTGGCGCGTGGGCGGCGGGTGGAGGAAGGGGGTCCGCTGTGGTGAAGCGGCTGTGCTGATTGGCTGCTGGGGTGAGGCGGCGCATGTAAGCTCTGCTGATGCATGGAAGCATGGGACGGTTCAGTGCTGCCTGGGTGAGGCATCTGGAGGAGGCACAGGAGAGAGCACAGTGAGACACAGCATAGAGAGAGAGAGAGAGAGAGAGAGAGAGAGAGAGAGAGAGAGAGAGAGAGAGAGAGAGAGAGAGAGAGAGAGAGAGAGAGAAAAAGCGGGTAAAAGAACAAGCTAAAAAGAGGGAGATGAGGGAAGACTGAGTAGAGAGAAGACTGGGAGAGAATGACAGATGAAGAGAGAAAGAGAGAGAAAGCAAGAACAGAGAGACATATAGAGAGAGAGAGAGAAAAGAGAGAGAAAGCAAGAACAGAGAGACATATAGTATAGCGAGAGAGAGAGAAAAGAGAGAGAAAGCAAGAACAGAGAGACATATATATAGAGAGAGAGAAAAGAGAGAGAAAGCAAGAACAGAGAGACATATAGTATAGCGAGAGAGAGAGAAAAGAGAGAGAAAGCAAGAACAGAGAGACATATATATAGAGAGAGAGAAAAGAGAGAGAAAGCAAGAACAGAGAGACATAGTAGAGAGAGAGAGAGAAAAGAGAGAGAAAGCAAGAACAGAGAGACATATATATAGAGAGAGAGAAAAGAGAGAGAAAGCAAGAACAGAGAGACATATATATAGAGAGAGAGAAAAGAGAGAGAAAGCAAGAACAGAGAGTCATATATAGAGAGAGAGAGAAAAGAGAGAGAAAGCAAGAACAGAGAGTCATATATAGAGAGAGAGAAAAGAGAGAGAAAGCAAGAACAGAGAGTCATATATAGAGAGAGAGAGAAAAGAGAGAGAAAGCAAGAACAGAGAGTCATATATAGAGAGAGAGAGAAAAGAGAGAGAAAGCAAGAACAGAGAGTCATATATAGAGAGAGAGAAAAGAGAGAGAAAGCAAGAACAGAGAGTCATATATAGAGAGAGAGAGAAAAGAGAGAGAAAGCAAGAACAGAGAGTCATATATAGAGAGAGAGAAAAGAGAGAGAAAGTAGTAACAGTGCCTCCCCTTGGGACAGCATGGAACACAGCCCACAGCATGATGGCCATCAGCAACACACACATGGAGTGTCAGAGTGTGTTCTGTGTTAGTGCACTGTGTGTGTGTCAGAGTGTGTTCTCTTTTAGTGCACTGTGTGTGTGTCAGAGTGTGTTCTGGGTTAGTGCACTGTGTGTGTGTCAGAGTGTGTTCTGGATTAGTGCACTGTGTGTGTGTCAGAGTGTGTTCTCTTTTAGTGCACTGTGTGTGTGTCAGAGTGTGTTCTGTGTTAGTGCACTGTGTGTGTGTCAGAGTGTGTTCTCTTTTAGTGCACTGTGTGTGTGTCAGAGTGTGTTCTGGGTTAGTGCACTGTGTGTGTGTCAGAGTGTGTTCTGGATTAGTGCACTGTGTGTGTGTCAGAGTGTGTTCTCTTTTAGTGCACTGTGTGTGTGTCAGAGTGTGTTCTGTGTTAGTGCACTGTGTGTGTGTCAGAGTGTGTTCTCTTTTAGTGCACTGTGTGTGTGTCAGAGTGTGTTCTCTTTTAGTGCACTGTGTGTGTGTCAGAGTGTGTTCTCTGTTAGTGCACTGTGTGTGTGTCAGAGTGTGTTCTGTGTTAGTGCACTGTGTGTGTGTCAGAGTGTGTTCTCTTTTAGTGCACTGTGTGTGTGTCAGAGTGTGTTCTCTGTTAGTGCACTGTGTGTGTGTCAGAGTGTGTTCTCTTTTAGTGCACTGGGTGTGTGTCAGAGTGTGTTCTGTGTTAGTGCACTGTGTGTGTGTCAGAGTGTGTTCTCTTTTAGTGCACTGTGTGTGTCAGAGTGTGTTCTGGGTTAGTGCACTGTGTGTGTGTCAGAGTGTGTTCTCTGTTAGTGCACTGTGTGTGTGTCAGAGTGTGTTCTCTTTTAGTGCACTGTGTGTGTGTCAGAGTGTGTTCTCTTTTAGTGCACTGGGTGTGTCTCAGAGTGTGTTCTGTGTTAGTGCACTGTGTGTGTCAGAGTGTGTTCTGGGTTAGTGCACTGTGTGTGTGTCAGAGTGTGTTCTGTGTTAGTGCACTGTGTGTGTGTCAAAGTGTGTTCTGGATTAGTGCACTGTGTGTGTCAGAGTGTGTAAGTGCACTGTGTGTGTGTCAGAGTGTGATTTCCGTTAGTGCACTGCAAGGAACGCAGCATTATGTTTGCTGTGGAGAGAAGAGGAGAGGAGAGGAGAGAGGAGAGGAGAGGAGAGGAGAGGAGAGGAGAGGGGAGGGGAGAGGAGAGGAGAGGAGATGAGAGGGGAGGAGGGGAGAGGAGAAGAGAGGAGAGGAGAGGGGAGAGGAGATGAGAGGAGGGGAGAGGAGAGGGGAGAAGAGAGGAGAGGAGAGGAGAGGAGAGGAGAGAGGGAGGGAGGGGAGAGGAGAAGAGAGGGCTGGACAGTTCTGCAGTGCTGCCTGGGGGGCGGGGGCTGAGGGAGCTGGGAGAAGGGCTCACCGTGTCAGGCATGGCGTGGGCGAGAGGCTTGTCGGGGCCCATGTGGTTGTTGGGCCCCTCTGGCGGGTGCGACAGCTGGGGGCCGTGGATGAAGTCATTCATGGGCGCTCCGCTGGATGGGTTGCCATGGGGGAAGTCAAAGTTTCCATGGCCCTGGTAACTGTTTCCTGACACGCAAAACACAAACACTGGTGAAACGGGATGATCTCACAGCAGGCACACAAAAAGATGAGCGGGAAAAAAGAGAGAGAGAGAGAGAGAGCCAACTGGGGCTCCAGTCCAACTCTTTAAAAGAGAATACAGCCTGCACACGGAGCCTTACTGACAGTTATGACTGCACCAAGTTCAAGTCATTAAATCTGATAGATCTTATAAAAATACACAAAACTCCTCCAGTGTTTTTAGTCAGTAAATGGCAGATAGGAGGAAAGGTTTGGAAGGCTGGTTGGGTGCTGACCTCGTCCCTGGCTGACGTACTCCCCACTGTTGGCTGGGTGCTGCTGGGCCAGAGAGGTGTAGGGCGAGGGTCCTGGCCCCAGCTGGGCGATCATCTCCATCACATTGGGCATGGTCATCTGACTGGGGCTCATGGTCTTAAAGCGCTTGGCCAGAGGCCCGTCTGGATCCTCCTTGATGTGGAGGTCCGACTTTATGGGGACGGGCCGCCAGCTACACGTCGGGTCGATGGTGACCTCCTCAAACTCCGAGCTGAGAGGAAGGAGAAAGTGGAACAAACACTCAATCACAGCTGAGAGCACGGCTGGAAAATACAGAGAAAGCGTCCAGCGCTCGTTTAAAAACCAAACAAAAAACCAGCCTAGTCAAGTCCTTATCTCAGACGAGTCCTTGAAACAGAGTGTGGAAAGAGCCCGTGGTTAAAGAGTGTTCTGCAGGAGCAACACTTACTTTTGGATGGCATTGAGAATCCCCCACATGTACTGATCCACCTCCAGCCCCTCCAGCAGTGCGCTTTTACTGAAGGACACAAACACTCATTAGGAACAATACAGATGGAGAGCGCCATCAACCAAAGCAGACAGGCAGACTCTGTGTTCAGAGAGCTCAACCAAAGCAGACAGGCAGTCTCTGTGTTCAGAGAGTTCAACTAAAGCAGACAGGCAGTCTCAGTGTTCAGAGAGTTCAACTAAAGCAGACAGGCAGTCTCAGTGTTCAGAGAGTTCAACTAAAGCAGACAGGCAGTCTCTGTGTTCAGAGAGTTCAACTAAAGCAGACAGGCAGTCTCAGTGTTCAGAGAGTTCAACTAAAGCAGACAGGCAGTCTCAGTGTTCAGAGAGCTCAACCAAAGCAGACAGGCAGTCTCAGTGTTCAGAGAGTTCAACTAAAGCAGACAGGCAGTCTCAGTGTTCAGAGAGTTCAACTAAAGCAGACAGGCAGTCTCAGTGTTCAGAGAGTTCAACTAAAGCAGACAGGCAGTCTCAGTGTTCAGAGAGTTCAACTAAAGCAGACGGACAGACTCTGTGTTCCTAGGAGCAGACGGACACCTACTTGCAGACAGGACATCGCCACGTCCCCCTCTCACAGTTCAGCTGCAGATACGACTCCAGGTCAAAACACTGCAGAAGAAAACATGTCAAGGGCTATCAGTTCCTTCAGTCCTCTTTCAGGATGGTCCATGATACAAGATACAGAGCACACAGGCAATACAGGCGGAGAAGAACTCCCAGTGTGATTCACTATATACATGCATCCTATCCTATCCTTTACTATACTATACTATACTATACTATACTGTACTACTATACTATACTATCCTATACTACATATACTATACTACAGTATACTATACTATGCTATCCTATCCTATACTATACTATCCTATACTATACTATACTATACTATACTATATTATACTATACTATACTATACTATGCTATCCTAACCTTAACTATACTATACTATGCTATACTATCCAATACTATATGCAAGTATGTGTATAAGTAGCAATGTGTATAAGTATTTTATAAACAGTATATGTATATACATGTACATACTACTTGCTATGAAAGTACAATCAAGAACAGGTATATACAAGTTTACATAGTGTATATAGTATATAGGTTTATACAGTGAAAGCCAGCACTTTCAAGGTTGTTGAGCTGTGTGAAGGGCACAGAGAGCTCAGTGTGTGTGTGTGTGTGTGTATGTCCTCTACCTGTACGTGTTTACAGTCGTGTCCCCGTGCTGGCAGCTGGATCCGTCTGAAGGTGATGGGACACTTGAGAGACACTTTAATGGCTGTCTGCTCAATCCCATCCTCCCCATTCAGAGTGGTGTTAGAGGACGCTGCTACACTGCTGAAGTTTCTTTTGACTAAAGACAGAGAGAGAAAGAGAGAGAGAGAGAGAGAGAGGAAGAGGTAAAGAGAGGGAGGGAGAGAGAAAGAGAGAGAGAGAGACATTTTGAGAAGAGTGAGAAGGTAAAGATGTGGAAGCAAAGATGATCCAACAGGATAAACAGATTAGCTGTGTTATTATGGTGTGCATTATTACCTCCGCCAAGGAGGTTATGTTTTCACCCCTGTATGTTTGTTTGTTTGTTTGTCAGCAGGATTACGCAGAAACGCATGGACCGATTTCCATCAAACTTTGTGGGGAGATTTGGTCATATAATGTCAATAATTGATTAGAGTTTCAGATGTCAAGGTCAAAGGTCAAGGTTACAAAAAAATCGCGAAATCTTCAAAAATCCCTATCTCATAGCATTGGGCGATCTTAATTAAATCTTAGTGTTAATTATTAGGCATTGGCGGAGGTTTGCATTCTCTGAATGCTCCCATTCTTGTTGATAATGAACCCCAGCAGATTCTAGAAAATGTTGCATTCTTTCTCAGATCAGTATATTCACTGATGTTTAGAGGTTGGAGGAGCAGACTTCTGATAAACTGCAGAACTCTCAGTTCCAGCCCAGGAGGACTCAAGTTACTTCATCGAAAGACCCACATCAGAGGAGATGGAAGGGGCAGAGGGAACAAGAAGAGAGGGAGAAGAAAGAGATGGAGGGGATAAAGAGAGCGAGAGAGGGATGGAGAGAGAGAGAGAGAGAGAGAGAGAGAGAGCAGCAGACATACTTTTGGTGATGCAGTGTTCAGCGGGCAGCAGCCTCTTCTTGAGGAGCCCCTGCAGGACGGAGCGCACAGACGGCCGATGCACCAGCTGCAGTACAAACAAGTGCGACTGCAAAACACACACACACACACACACACACACACACACACACACACACTTATCAGAAC
This sequence comes from Sprattus sprattus, assembly GCF_963457725.1. Taxonomy (NCBI): domain Eukaryota; kingdom Metazoa; phylum Chordata; class Actinopteri; order Clupeiformes; family Clupeidae; genus Sprattus; species Sprattus sprattus. The sequence goes on from NC_137910.1 coordinate 27,607,885, forward strand.
CTAACGCACAACCATCACTACATGTCTTCTCACAAACACACACACACTCATCAGACCTAACACACAATCATCATCATATGTCCTCTCACAAACACACACACACACACTCATCAGACCTAACACACAACCATCATCACATGTCCTCTCACAAACACACACACACACACACTCATCAGACCTAACACACAACCATCACCACATGTCCTCTCTCACACACACAGGCAACAACAACCGGGAAAATACACCAACACATGCAAACACAGTTTTGGAATGAATATTTGTCTTTGTCTTTATTTGTGTTTTTCTTTTATGTACAGCAAATCATGCAAATGAAGGCAGTAAATGAAGTATTAAAGTGTACATATTAAAACTAGGGCTGTCAATAGATTAAAAACTAAAAAACAAATTAATCTCACATTTTGAAATTCATTAATCTAGATTAATCACGATTAAAAGTGTTTGTTCTTCTTAAGACTAAATCTTGTAAATTAACGGGTAATCACTTTCAGACAGCGTGTATTTTAGACAGTGTTGTTTAATTGTATTTTTTTGATACAGAAAACTACAATAAAGCTGTGTTTTCAAAGAGTGAAGAAACCCTGGTCATTGTCATTGCTGACTGACGTCCAATGGTCCCCAGTAAGGGCGACGCTGGCAGCTTGCTTGAGGAGCTGAATTTGTTGTGCTTTCTAGCGTCATACAAGGAATGTATGCGAGAAACAATGGTCCCCCTCGACGGTAAATCGCAAGAATTGTCCCCTGAAGCAATTCTAATCACCTCAGTCAGCCTAACGTCCTCAACTATGTCAGTCACCGGCAACCCAAACTGCTAAAGTGTTAGTAACCTTTTCACGGACTCGTCTAATTATTTTCCTAGAGAAGTCGTGGAGTGCTGCTTCTGTGATAGCTAAATTCAGCTTGACAAATGCTACATACAACCTTAGTTTTGTCGATTGTTCCGTCATTTTGCCTCTTAAACAGAAACTTTCCACCCAACAATCCCTCAGCTCTCTCCATCTTCAACTACCGTCTCGGTCTCACCCATCTAACTGACTGCAGACACGCGGCGGTTTTGTGTCAGGAGTCAACTCACACCGGAAGTAAACAGAGTTGCAATAACTGCGTTCAAATATTTTATCGCATTAATCTCGGCCAGAGTAATCTCATAGATTAACGCGTTAACTTTGTCAGCCCTAATTAAAACACTTCATGTACATGTTTATACAGGTGTGAGTGCAGGGTTTATCTGTGTGTGTGTGTGTGTGTGTGTGTGTGTGTGTGTGTGTGTGTGTGTGTGTGTGTGCGTGTGCGTGTGCGTGTGCGTGTGCGTGTGCGTGTGCGTGTGTGTTGTGTGTGTGTACTCACACAGCAGCAGGCAGTGACGGTGATCTGGATGGTGTTCCTGCCCGGCTGGCACACGTGTTTGAGGTGAAGGGGTTTGTGGGAGGTTTTGTTGTCTCCCCTCTCGATGGTGAGGGGCGTGGCGTTGACGCTGACCTGCACGGAGGCGGGCCAGTTGGTGTTCATCTGCCGGTCTTCATGGTGGTAGCACTTGAACTGCAGCTCCAGATCAGACCTGCAGCACAGAGGTACATAGAGAAGGTCAATAGTCTGAGACCCACACCAACCCATACTGCAGGGTGGAAGTGTATGAGTTTGGACACCAGATGTTTTCATGAAAACCTATTGAAATATTTGTGTGTGTATGTTTCTTGAATCAAAAAACAGTAGTAAAGTCACTTATGACAAAAAAAAAAGAAAAGGAGAAAGTTGCAGTACATAAGTGAATATTCAACACCATTAGACATCACTCTATCCTATATATATACAGTATGTATCTATCCAGAGTGAACTCCCTAACCCTAGAGTTGTACATAAGGCCAGAGAGAGAGAGAGAGAGAGAGAGAGAGAGAATGAGAGACTGATGGACGCTACCTCCACATGAGTGTCTGGTGGACAGAGGGTCTCAAGTGGAAGACGTGGTTGCTGACGGCCAGGTTGTGCTCCAGGCGGAAGGGCTCCAACACCACACCGTCCCGCACTGGAAACGTTAAACGCAGCTCCTCATTAGGGTTGGCTGAAGACAAGAGTGGAAGATTACAGTCAGGCCTGGCTTGACGGGCGTACACTGCTGTACTGATGCAGAGCCGGTCACAGTGATGACTCCATAGAGAGAGAAAGCAATGGGGTGTCTTTGCTGTGGTGCTTAGGTCATCGCTTGCATTTGACTTCTAGTAATGCTAGAGAATGACTAGCAAATGTACATGTACATAGAAGCAATGAATGTTGCACACAAATCAACTTCTGTAAAATTTCAGGATAAAAACCAGAGCAGTTGAACTAAAATATCAGAAAAGTCAGTCGTCTGGTAAACATTTATAATTGAAATGCACTTGTCCATAAGACTTGATCTAATGAGTCTTACTTCTATCATTTGTTTGTGGATACTTCATATTACACTTTTCACACAGACCATTTCCTATCAAATTAGGAACGAGCTTTAGAATGGTTGAAACTTTCACTTACCATAGGCTAAAGCCTTGTTTGTGAGCATAGGTCAAAGTCATGTAGCCTATGGGAACACTTTTAAAGACACAGGTCCAGTGTCATGTAGCCTATGGGAACACTATTAAAGACACAGGTCCAGTGTCATGTAGCCTATGGGAACACTATTAAAGACACAGGTCCAGTGTCATGTAGCCAATGGGAACACTATTAAAGACACAGGTCCAGTGTCATGTAGCCTATGGGAACACTATTAAAGACACAGGTCCAGTGTCATGTAGCCAATGGGAACACTATTAAAGACACAGGTCCAGTGTCATGTAGCCAATGGGAACACTATTAAAGACACAGGTCCAGTGTCATGTAGCCTATGGGAACACTATTAAAGACACATGTCCAGTGTCATGTAGCCAATGGGAACACTATTAAAGACACAGGTCCAGTGTCATGTAGCCTATGGGAACACTATTAAAGACACCAGCCAGTGTCATGTAGCCAATGGGAACACTATTAAAGACACAGGTCCAGTGTCATGTAGCCTATGGGAACACTATTAAAGACACAGGTCCAGTGTCATGTAGCCTATGGGAACACTATTAAAGACACACGTCCAGTGTCATGTAGCCTATGGGAACACTATTAAAGACACAGGTCCAGTGTCATGTAGCCTATGGGAACACTATTAAAGACACACGTCCAGTGTCATGTAGCCTATGGGAACACTATTAAAGACACAGGTCCAGTGTCATGTAGCCTATGGGAACACTATTAAAGACACAGGTCCAGTGTCATGTAGCCTATGGGAACACTATTAAAGACACAGGTCCAGTGTCATGTAGCCTATGGGAACACTATTAAAGACACAGGTCCAGTGTCATGTAGCCTATGGGAACACTATTAAAGACACACGTCCAGTGTCATGTAGCCAATGGGAACACTATTAAAGACACAGGTCCAGTGTCATGTAGCCTATGGGAACACTATTAAAGACACAGGTCCAGTGTCATGTAGCCAATGGGAACACTATTAAAGACACAGGTCCAGTGTCATGTAGCCAATGGGAACACTATTAAAGACACAGGTCCAGTGTGACATGAGTGTGTGTGCAGGGGAGACTCACTTGGGTGTGGGGGCAGCACCGTCACGCTGGGCTTCATGTCTGGAGGGAAGGGCGGTTTGACGTCCTGACCGGGGGACAGGTAGGGGGGGATAGTGCTGCCCGGGGTCATGGGGGGCGTGGGGTTCCCAGGGACTGGAGAGTGGGGGTAGTTACCCACTGGTCGTGGAGGCTAGAAGAACAGACAAACAAATAGATAAACAAACAAACAAACAAACAAACAAAAAACACACAGAGCAACAGCTTTCACTGATCTATACTGTACATAGAACTATATCTCCCTATGATGTTGCAGTATAAGGAGGCTCTCTTTTGATTTTACAAATTCAATACAATTTATTTTACAAATGACAGGGCACATACCCCATTGCCTTGACTGTAGGAGTATCCACCAGCAGAGAAGTTGTTGTTTTGCCCATTAAATGGCTCCTGCTGAAAGAGAAACGAGTTATATAGCATTTAGCACATTTAGCATCAGCCACACCAGTCAGCATGCAAGCCTCATCTCCGGAATGCCATGTCATCATGCCGCTGGCTCACCTTATAGTACTGGCCCATGGCCACTCCACCAGGGGGGTACTGGCCGGCACCCTGCTGCCCTGGCATCCTCTGGCCGGGGTAGTTGGGCGAGGGCAGAGGCCTGGAGGCGTTGGGGGTGGAATATTGGCCCTGCTGGTTGGGAAACTGGCCGTTTGGTGCAAACTGCTGACCTCCATAGTTTGGCTGGAGGGGACAGAGAAGAGGAACGAGTGTCAAAGGGAGAGGAGGGTTACAGGTTAGAGTGTGGCTCTAAAAGAGGCCTGAAGGGCTTGGAACCGGCTCAGAGGGGGAACCCCCAGCCCGCCCTGTCCCACAGTCCCAGCTCCACCTACCTCCCCTGGGTAGGGCCTCTTCATGGCCTGCATGGGCATGCCCTGTGGCCGGGGGCCCGGGTAGCCCTGCTGGGGCATCCTCTGGCCGTGGCCGCCAAAGGGAGCCATGCCAGGGGCTCGGGGCTGGTTCATGCCCATGGGGGGCCCCGTCATGTTGCCGTTGTTGATGCCTGGGTTCATGCCTGCCGGGTTCATGCCCCCTGCCCCCTGCATGGATGGGGGGCCTCGGGGGCCCTGCTGGCCTGATGAACTGGTTGTTGTAGCCCTGTTGGGGACCCATCTGAAAGGACGAACACATCTGCAGAGCAGAGCAGAGAAGAGCGCGGGAAAATGACCACCAAACGCATCACAGAGCACTTTCTAGTTCCAACCACCATTTTCACACCTTTGAGTGGTGTGGAATGATTTATGGAAACAGGACAATATATGTTCAAATGATTTATAGGAGGATGAAAATACTTTTCAAAAGACATCCTGATCACCATAAATAACAAGAGTAATCTCTGGGGGAGACTGTGAGCACTACTGAAGGATAAAACACTCTGATGGGGCTTCGGCATTTAGAAATTCTTTTAGTGGTAAAAGAAAATATAACATGTCTTCTGGCTTGTACCTGGCCATACTGGTTCATGTCCTTGTTTTGCGTCTCCTGTAGGGCCACAGTGGCGGTTGCGGGTGGCGGTTGCCGTGGCTGCGGCGGCTGCTACAGCGGCCGCAGCGGCAGCAGCAGCTGGTTGGGTGGGCTGAGGCATGCCTATTCCCCGGGGGCATTAGGACCACCTGGGTAGCTGCAGAACAAGAAGGACGGATGTGTGAGCTCACTGAACACCATCAACCCTGACATTTAAAAACACATCCACACCAACAGGGGGCCCTCCTCTCTACCAGCAACACAATCTGGCGTCCGCTGCAGTCTATGACCTGACCTCACTGCACCACCTAAAGTATCCTTTAGCAGTGTTTATCACTCACACAGCATAGAATACTGTTTAAACAAAGGTTCAAAGGTTACATTTTTCCACCTGTCAGTAGCTTTTTAATCAGTGCCTGTGACATTCTACCTGTCAGTAGCTTTTTAATCAGTGGCATTCTACCTGTCAGTAGCTTTTTAATCAGTGGCATTCTACCTGTCAGTAGCTTTTTAATCAGTGGCATTCTACCTGTCAGTAGCTTTTAATCAGTGGCATTCTACCTGTCAGTAGCTTTTTAATCAGTGTCATTGGCTCATTCACTGGGCCCCTTCTTCTCATGAGGGCGTGGAGTCAAACAGGCACTCACCTCCCACTGAAGCCTCCTCCGCCCGGGTGTCCTGGCCGTCCGTACAGGCCCTGCTGCATGCCCTGCTGCATGTAGGCCTGGTTGGAGCCCCCTTTGGCTGCGAACTGCTGCTGTTGCCCAGGGAACTGGGCGTTCATGCCTGGGTTGTTAGCTGCCATGCCTGAGCCTATGCTGTTCCCTCCAGAGTTCATGGGGTTGTTAGCATTAGCCATGTGGTTGCCCTGTGTCCAAAGGACAAGCTCCATTACATTACAATGACTTGCAGACTTGACAAACTGTACTGACATGAAAACAAGTATGCAAATATAGACACACAAGTTTATTGAGGTAGATTGCTTTTGACTTTGGCTAGTTCTTTTTCCAAGAGTACAACTTAATATGAAACTTCAGCGATGTGCAGTAGATTGTGCCGTATGTCTGTGTAGCTTTGTGTCTCACCTGACTCTGGGATGTATTGGTCACACCCCACACCGTCGTCACTACAGAGAGAGACCCAGGGGCCTGGTTGGTGTTTTGTTGCCAGGGAACAGAGTCATAGGGGAAGGAGCCATCACTGAAGATAACACATGAGAATGATTGACTGATTGAATAGACTAGGTTGTGTTATTGACCCTCAGCAGATATGTCTCCATGCATACTGAAGAAGGAGTCGCTCCTGAGAGGACGCTAGCGATAGCTCCCAATCAGACTCAGAGCAATGTGGAGTGATCACTGGACTGATCTCTCCTCCAGCATCGATTCACTGCTGTGAGGCAGGCAGGCAGGCGAGGCCCCCAGAGGCCACTCCCTACCTCAAGGGAGCTTTATGGGACCAATAG
>NC_137910.1:27619474-27650683 GCF_963457725.1 Sprattus sprattus
TCCTTTTTTACAGCCTTCAATGGATCATTAGAAGCTTTTTAATTATGATGCTGCTTTTCTATGGCTAATAAAGTGAGCGATGGCTACAAGTGGAGAAAGAGCTGTAGTTGTGGACGACAGCCAAGATGAACTCTCCCATGAGACAGAGAGAGAGAGAGAGAGAGAGGGAGAGGGAATGAAGGAAGGAAGGAGGGAAAGAGAGGGAGAGATGAAGCACTCTGCTTGACTTTCTAATCAGAGTTTTCCCCCTGTAACAGACATGGCCTGGCTCCCTGGCACCGCCCCTGCCAGCCACATTACAGCCTCTTTGTTTTCTCCATTATTTATTCATTTCCAGCGTTGTGGGGCCAAGTATGAGCGGGAGGTTTGCTGAGGGGAATGACAGGGAAATTTGTACAAAGAGAGCCGCGTGAATTATGGAACAACAGCGAGCGGGACAGTCCACGGCCAACAACATGAATGTTGTTCAAGTGAATTAAAAAGGGCTCCGCATAGTGAACCTGACGCAGCCATTATGGACAAATGTGTCATTCATTGGCATGCGATCCTCCGCGCTTAATGAATAGTGAATTAAGGTTTTTTTATTGCTCATTAAAATGTGCTCTTCTTTTTGTTTTGCTCTTCTTTTTGTTTTCACCTTTAGGGGAAAGAAGTCATTTTCATGGAATGCGGAATATCAACACTGTCTCAAGAAGTCCCAAGATGCCTACTTAATGATATCAAATGGACCTAATGAAATAAATTACATCCAAGTAAATCAGAACAAACGCAGTTATAGCAAACTTAGATGGCAAGAAAACTACACAACAACAACAAAACTATATGAATTCAGTATAACTGCTTTTAATGACTAGAGAATCTTCATCTGTGAGAATCTTTCTGCCATCTTTCCTGTCAAGACACAGACACAAAATGCTTACCCTTTACCTCTTCATCTCTCTCCATCTCTCTCTATCTCCCTCCCTACCTCTCTCCTTGTCTGTGTGCTTCTGGGGCCACTTTGGCTGGCAGTCAGTGAGTGTTGAGACCGATGGCGGGCGGGTGGGCGTGTGGGCCAGACATGCTGGCGAGGGTTTATGGGGCGTCTCAGCTTAAGAGCGCCGTCCCCCTGAGCACTCCGCCACATGGTCACCACGTCTGTCGGCCCACAGAGCTACCACGCCTTGCCATGGTGCGGCACGCCACTGTGCTGACAGCCACAGCACGCCATCGCACGCCACAGCATGCCACGGCACGCCACGCAAACAAACAAACTCAGCCAGAGCAGGAGTGTGAAGCCTGGGCACGAGCCACTGGGCTACGCCGAGCGCACTCAAACTGCCTTTATGCTTAGAGACTGAGCTAATCACTGCTTACTGACTGGTCCACCCGTACTGCTGGAGGTGACACAGCCGTTGAGACACAGTGTGAGAATAAGAGCTGGTATGTGTCTTTTCATTTAAGGAACTGAATATGTAGCAGATTTGATTGATAATGAGTTTAACACTCAGTGGCTCATTGATGAGGTTAGATGGTCAGTCTCAGATGTGTCTGTATTAGAGGTGCCATTCTGCCACGCATGGTGACTGTCCACTGCGGATCACCTCCACACCGCCTCTCATGGGCAGGCAGTGCTCGTCTTCCTCTTCAATGTGACCACACACCAAATCACTCCCCAAGCCCAGATTTTTCAATCTGTTAGCGCAGGTCTTTCCCGGCAAATGTAAGGAGCTTAGGGGGAAAACTCCCCTAAACCCTTCTTAGAAAAGAAGATTTCTCGACAGATTTTGTAATACCCTTCTGACATGCCTTTACCAAGTGTCTTTTAGATGGCAACTGTGGTTTGTACAGTAAGACTTATCAAGTTCAAATGGCCACTGCCTCAAATTCTCCTTGACGCCAATGTTTAGAATAATTACAAAATGACAAAACTCTTACCATACAAATAATACAGTATGTACTGCATAAATGTTACAATTAGGCCTTTTAGGGACCAAGCCACTTGCCCAATGATGAGGTATATTGTTTTGAGGGCACTCAGGCCACATGTTAGGACATCAAGGCGCTCATTTCAGTGAATTCACCGATGCCTCTATCCCCTCTTCCCTGTCCTTGGCATGCTTTCTGAAAAGTTATAGGGGCAACTAGTCTATGAAGAGAGCAAAACCGTGACAACAGGCATAAACAATGTGTGTGTCTCTCTCTCTCCCTCCCTCTCACTCTCTCTCTCTAACGAGTGCTCGTTTGACCTGTATGTGAGAGTTTGCTGTAGTCTATTTGACCTCTCTTTGAACAGTATTCAACTGAGTGTAGTGTACAATCTGGCAATGACGTAGACGCAGCATTCATCCTTCTCCAATGATCAGTTTAAGCTTCATGAGCAGAAATGGGTAACATTATACATTATAATACTGACTGCTGACAATAGAACGCTCTGTTGCAGTCACAGAAATGTCATCCGGCTAGATTGTTCTAGATTGTTCTACACCCAAGCAATATTTGGGAAGAGTTAACCATCTAGGAGTACATATACGTAGCCTAATTGTGTAATGTTATATCAGGACACTGCGTCATAACATTAACATTAGCTAGCTGTGAAAATAACAAACCTTAGATAACGTTGCTTGCATAACTATCTTACAACACCAGAACTGACAGCACAATTTGCCCTTGCTCTGTCTTAGGCTATATATACGTAGGCTATCTAGGTTATATGCTATATGTCAATCACAGCTTGACAAAGTATAAAACGGATACATTTATAATTGTCACTATTATTATTGATAGATTGGTTTGTCAGAAAAAAATAAAATAAATGAAGGCAGATCATGCGGTGCACCAAGGCCAATGAACATGTAATATTCACAAGTGCATCAAAGCCCGAGAGGGGGGCAAAGACAGCCATGGCTGGAGTAGTTTCAGTGATTTCAAAAGATCATGTCCTGTTCAAATAAAGCATTACAGATATTATATTCTCTACACCCATGGGTTATACACCACACACCTTAATACACTATCAGCACTGGTGTGTCAAACTGCTGTTAACTAATGACGCCGAGCGAGCCTACACACTAATTAACACAAGACCGAGTGGAGGAGGCTGGGTCAGACACAAGAGCTGCAGCAATTACCCCCTGACTGAGGCCAGTGGGTCAAAGCCAGCCGCCCCGCAGATGCTGATGTAACCAGGCAGGGTCTGAGCCCGGCAGAACCACGACTCCCAGAGAGACGGGGCAGAGCTGAGGACCAGGGCTAAACCAAGACTCCCAGAGAGACGGGGCAGAGCTGAGGACCAGGACTAAACCAAGACTCCCAGAGAGACGGGCAGAGCTGAGGACCAGGACTAAACCAAGACTCCCAGAGAGACGGGGCAGAGCTGAGGACCAGGACTAAACCAAGACTCCCAGAGAGACGGGGCAGAGCTGAGGACCAGGACTAAACCAAGACTCCCAGAGAGACGGGCAGAGCTGAGGACCAGGACTAAACCAAGACTCCCAGAGAGACGGGGCAGAGCTGAGGACCAGGACTAAACCAAGACTCCCAGAGAGACGGGGCAGAGCTGAGGACCAGGGCTAAACCAAGACTCCCAGAGAGACTGGTAGAGCTGAGGACCAGGACTGAGGGCCACTGAACTGACAATGTGTGAATGTGTGGGACTCTCATACTGTCTGACGATTCAACCCAACTAATATCAAGACTAGAGTATTAGAGAGGCCTGGAACTGCTGGGATGGAATAACAGGCTTCTAAGATGGAGTCACTCCTTGGTAACAGTGTACCTGTCAAACAAATGTACAACAGGTCACACAGCCAGGAGTTGACACACAACAGAGAAGGACACTCTCCAGCCGGTCACAAAGCCAGGAGTGGACACACAACACAGAGGGACACTCCCCAGCAGGTCACAAAGCCAGGAATGGACACACAACACAGAGGGACACTCTCCAGCAGGTCACACAACACAGAGGGACACTCTCCAGGAGGTCACACAGCCAGGACACACAACACAGAGGGACACTCTCCAGCAGGATACACACAACACAGAGGGACACTCTCCAGGAGGTCACACAGCCAGGACACACAACACAGAGAGACACTCTCCAGCAGGCTACACGGTCAGGAGTGAACACACCACACAGAGGGACACTCTCCAGGAGGTCACACAGCCAGGACACACAACACAGAGGGACACTCTCCAGGAGGTCACACAGCCAGGACACACAACACAGAGGGACACTCTCCAGCAGGCTACACAACACAGAGAGACACTCTCCAGCAGGCTACACAACACAGAGGGACACTCTCCAGGAGGTCACACAGCCAGGACACACAACACAGAGGGACACTCTCCAGCAGGCCACACGGTCAGGAGAGGACACACAACACAGAGGGACACTCTCCAGCAGGTCACACAGCCAGGAGTGGACACACAACACAGAGGGACACTCTCCAGCAGGTCACACAGCCAGGAGTGAACACACCACACAGAGGCAGCAGTGCAGGCCCGAGGGTGAGGGCCACACAGATGGGAGCTCCGGTCTGCCTTTGGAGCTCAGGGTCAGGGGAACCTCTGCCATTCCCTGCACCAATCCCAAATGAGCCATCAGGTGTTCTTTTCAGATGAGACCTTCAAACAGCAAATAGAAGCTCTCCCAACTCTGACCAGACCACAGCCGGTGAAACACCTCAGCGAGATGACACAGCGGCAACAAAGGAAATAAACAAGCATAGCTAATTCAATCTGAAAACATAGTTCATGCGTTAGCAAAAAGTAAAACAGGAAAGAAACAAAAAACAGTTATGGATGCCCACCTGGCAGCTGATGCGCGCCCCCCCCCCCCCCCCCCCCGACCCCAGTATAAACAGAAGCACAGCAGCATCAGCGTCACAGTGACTCAGAGTGGGAGAGCTCGGAGAGATGAGAGTAAAAGAAGAAGACGGGAAAAAAGGAGCAGAGAGATGGATGCTCGGGTAGGAGGAAGGTGTGATAATGAAGGAGGCTGGAGAAGAGCGCTCTCCGCTGATGGATTTGACAAGCCATGAGAACAACGCAGAAGGGGTACCTGAGTCACTCTGACATCTCCTGCAGGTGTTGGTTTCTGTGGGGTTTAAATTCAACATTTTACATCAGGGGGCAAGGCAACAAAAGGATATTCTCAACACCAAAAAACAAGCATCTTTATAGCAGAATTGGCCAGTTATCAGTGCGTGGACACCCATAAGGCAACTGAGAGCCTGTTGTGGCAGCTGTGCAGATCTCAGTCGCGTGGCAATGGGTTCCAGGGTGAGAGACGAACAGGTTAGATCTACAGCCCCGGCATCCAGCCTAAATATCCCAGGTTGCTTGCACATGTGTCACTCATGAAAGAAAAGGCACATAGCCTAGCCTCACTCACTAAAGCATTTGTAGTGCTCCACAAAACAGCAGAACAAACAAAGGCTGATTAGCCCAATTCATATCACAGATCACCAATTACTACATATCATTTCCATACATAAATGTGTATGAAGGCTCCTATGCGTACCACTCTTTAACACACAGTTCATCTGATCTTGTGTCAAGAGTTCAAACGTTGGTGAATTACAGAATTGCATAACACTCCAATTTTACTCGTCTGCTGGTGCAAGGCGCTACTGTAACACTGCCAAGTTTAGAGCGTGCCCTGATTCGATCGATTAGACCACAAGTGCACCAATGTTACAGCCGTACTATCACCCGGCACTTAAGAACATCATCACCTCACATAGGGGCTGATGGGAGCTGGATGGAGAGGAGGGAAAAATCATTACAAGCATTCCAAGAGTCTCCCCCCCAGCCAGACTGTGAAAAACATGGCTAGCAACAGAAGGAAATGTGTGAGGCAACAAAAATGAACCAAAACAGAGAAATGGCAGCAGCAGCAGAGAGCTTTCAGCAGTGCTCTTCTTCTTTGCAGTACACGTTCATGAGAACCAGGGCCCTGATAGCAGCTAGCGGTCGGCTTCCCCGCCATCTACATGGACCTCCATGAGTTCACCTCAGGTGTGTAAGTCCTTAGAGCAGCATCTTCTGAGCAACAGACACGTGTTGGCACTAGTGTTAGCATTAGAGAAGTGTGTGTTGAAGGGAGACTGTAAGACAGCTTCATAAGCAAATTCATATACAGAGAGAGCCCACATCTGACAAGGGACTGGTACTAATTTATGTTCACATTTATGTTTCTTTTTGTACTGTAATATAGCTCACAAACACTTACATGCTCACATACTTATGTCATTACACAGGAGACACACTGTATACCAGCAGCCAACCAGTCCATGTTGCCCTCAGCTGTGCATTAAGACATTTGAACCAGTGTATGCATGTACACCATTTATGGTATCACCACAAATGCATCTAACAGAGCACTCATTTAATGTAAATAAAACTATTTGCTGTCTATCTCCCTGGTATTCTCTCAGGGCAAGTGAAATTACAAGCAGCGCCAATTAGAGAGCTGTGCTTGATGAATGGGCGAGCACCCGCGCTCCTGTCAGTCTAATTGGGTGAGTGGCTGGAGCCGGCCTGTCGCTAGGCGCATGTCAAACTGCTGAGAGGACTCACGATATTTCTAAAAAACACACTGCCTCAAGTAGGTCACTGCTTCTCCGAGAGACAATCAAACTCATTCTGACCCTATCAGAGAGAGAGAGACAGAAAGAGAGTGAGAGAGACAGAAAGAGAGCGATAGAGCGGGAGCAGGAAGTGGGTCAGACGTAGTCAGCTGCTGCGGCTCTATCTATGTGCGCAGCTCAGAGGTTCCAGTCACGCTTCCCAACCTCCCATTCCATTAGTTTAAACCCACAGCAGGGAACCTCCAGCGGGAGCGCCAGAGACTCCCCCAGCCCCCTACTGTGCCTCGTGCCCAGCCTGTTGAGAGGTCCACAGCAGTCAACAGATCCATACGGGGACGCCCAGCAACCCAGTGCCCACTCCCACTACGCCACAACACACCACGCAGCCTGCCACACGCACACCTCTGCACGTGGGAGCAGAGACACCTATACTTTCATGCACTTTAACACACACACACACACACACACATTCACACGCATGCACATTCACACAAACGCTGACACAAACACAGTTAAACATATACACACACACACACTCACAAACACTTACCCACAAACTGGCAGTGCCCGCCTCATCTCACTCTCCTCATTGCTCAGAGAGTGAGAGGAAAACACAACGCTCAGGGCTCAAGTGGCTGAAAACACTCCTGAGCAATCTTTCAGCTCCCTGTTTTATCTCTCTCTTTCTTCACTCACTCTCTCTCTCTCCTTCTTTTTCTCTCAGGGCACCCGTGCCGTTTTCCCTCTTTCCCTTGCCTGTCCAGCAACTGCAGAATGCACATCAATTATTCATCAGCAGTGTCTCTCTTTCTCTCTTACTCCCTCTCTCTCTTCGTCTCTCTCTCTCTCTCTCTCTTCGTCTCTGTCTCTGTCTCTCTCTCTCGCTCTCTGTTTCCAAGGCATGGCCAATCACAGATGGAGCTCAGTGCTAATGGGCTCCTACTGCACCTACCTCTGACAGAGAGGGAGAGAGAGAGAGAGAGGGAGAGAAAGAGAGAGAGAGAGAGAGAGAGAGAGAGACAGAGAGAGAGAGAGAGAGGAGCAAAGGAAAGATATTCAGGTTAAGCTTTCCAAAAACTTCACGGACCCCCACAAAGTGCCTGAGCAATGCCCTCAGCTCCACAGTCCAAACTAGCACTCTACTCTGTAGGTTTTTGAAGGGTGTAGGGAGAAGGAAAGGAGAGAGAGGGAGGGAGGAAGGAGGAGAGAGAGATGAGCTGGAGACACAGACAGATGGCGAGCGAGAGAGAGAGAGAGGGAGACAGAGAGAGAGAGAGAGAGAGAGAGAGAGAAGGAGAAGAGGAGGAAGCAGCAGCCGTGGTGTTTTCCCTACCTCAGATGTATGGTGCCATTATTAATGTGTCTCCCTCCCTGTCTAGTGATCCATCGCTTGTTCAGCTCAGAGCCTCTTCACCCAGCAGCCACGGCACACACACACACACACACACACAGACACAGACACACTCTCCCTCCCTCTCTCGCTCTCTCTCTCTCTCACACACACAATGTCATGGCCACTCTGTGGAGGCAGAGGGGGAGCTAATGCAGGCGGCTCATTTTACAAACTTGCAGAGAAGGGCGGGGCCTGGCATGACAGACAGCCAGTGCTCTGGCCCCATGCCAGTGCATCAGAGAGGGAGAACAACAGAGAGAGAGAGAGAGAGAGAGAGAGAACAAGAGAGAGAGCGAGAGAGAGAGAGAGAGAGAGAGAACCGAAGAGCGGTGGGGGGAGAACATCAGCCCCTAAACATCTCGTCTGAAGCAGCATTTGTAAGCAGCGATTACTAATATCAAAGCCAAGGAGAATCCATTGCTGCTGCAAATGATCAGCAGGTGCTTACCCGAGCTCACATAAACACTAGCCACTAAATCTAACAACTAAATCGAGCTAATTAGGGACCGGGTGGGCGGGCATACACATGTGGGCTGGTGGGGCGTGCGGGCGCTTGGGCATACACATGTGGGCCGGTGGGAGCCTGAGTTACAGACAGCCTCCCCAGCTGACCTCAGAGTGGGGAGAAATAAGCGAGGTGATGAGGAAGCTTTTCAAGTGTTTGATGCCTGCCATGTCCACCCTCATCCACTGTGGTAATTACCCACATCTCAATGTGTGAAACATCGGGAACAGACATGGTGCTCACTTCTCAGGCTATCAACATCGCACTCTCATTAAAGACTTTTAATACTGCTGCTATATCCGTTCAGAGGTTAATTTCTGTTGTTTAATTAGCAGCGCCGCGGTAATTAAATGCACACAGTGCATCTGTGAAGCAGTGTGTGTCCTGCTACTGTGATGAAGAGCACTAATAAAACAGAGCAACACAGAGGAGTCATTTTCATAACGCACTAAGATGATGTTAGTGAGGGATTCAGCTCAATATCTATCACATCTAGCCTACCTGTCCTTGTGCTTGGTGTAGCCTGCAAGCACATCAAAGAGTAGAGAGATGCCCAATATCCTGCTTAGACGGGGAATAATATAAGTATCAGAAAATGGCGGTAAGTGTCAAGGCTAAGGGCTCCATCAGAGGCGAGGTGAAGAGTTTAAGCTGATTCAAATAGAAACCTCAGCTCTGACTCACTGTCTAGCTCCACATCTCCCTCTCTTTCTCTTTCTTCCTCTTTCTCTCTCTCTCTCTCTCTCTCTTTCTCTCTCCTTCTCTCTCTCACACAGAGAAATGCACACATTTATACTCTGCTCATGTAAATCACTAAAAATGTCGATTGGCTGTGTCTGGCCCTGTAAAAACACAAACTGGCGTATGCGTGAAAAATAGATAAATTCATTATTACTGCACAACAGAAAAGATCTAGCAGTTGGACAGGCAAAACCACGTTACATTTTCACACATTGATGGTTTCAAAGTGATTTCATCATTTCCAGAGAGGTGCAGCAGCAGGAAGAGTAGAAAAAACAGAATGAGGCTGCTTTCTGAAATGAGCCGACATCCTGTTAATAATTCAGACTTGGTGCTCTTAGTCAGCAGTAATTAAATAGAAAAGTCTGCAAGGTTGATTAGGTCGTTAAGAGAGCAGTTTTTGCTTGGCCTCCTCAGTTGAACTCCTAGGATTTGCCTAGTCCACAGCCTGGCTTGACTGCCACGAACAAGCCGTGAAAAGATGTGGATGAGCACACAATGTGTTGACTGTCACCGGCAGCGGGAGGGCCGCCGCTCGTGTGCGTTTCCTGTGTGTTTGCACTTGTGTCTGCTGTGTAAACCGTGTGTATGTACATGACATGTGAGTTACAGCCGCGTGCCGGAGGCCATCCGTCACTGTCCGCGCGGCGGATTGGTTGCTCTCCTGACGTGGCCTCGGCGCCGCTCTGATTTACGGCATGCTGACAGGAGCTCTGCGCAGCGCCGGAACATTCTTTACGTTTGCACTGAGGAGGCAGTTTCACCTCCCAGCCAATGCGCTGGCATCCCCCCATAAGAACCCAACACAGGAGAATACAGCCTCTGGACAAACCCCTACTCGCCCCATGGGTTTTAAAATGCACAATAAGGCTAATCAATGGATAACACTGCAGTGGTTTGTTCCCAAACAAACAAACAAACAAACAAACAAACCAATAGCAGGATTTTAGTAGTGAAAGCCACTTATTAAAATGTCATGGTAAATATGAAAGTGTGGGCCATCAGTCAGGGCTGTGGCAGGTGTAAACATGACATCTTGTGATTTGTAATGTGTGGAGACGAAAATGGAGGAGAAAAGGAGTCCCTCTCTTCCTCCCCACTGCACTCCCATGAGTTGTCAGTGAAGACACGGCAGCCATATAAAAAAAAACATTCCTATCAAAATGTGAAAGAGAGAGAGAGAGAGATAGAAAGAGAGTGAAAGAGAGAGGAAGAGAGAGAGAAAGAGAGAGGGAGAGAGCTTTTCACACGCCATTTACTAGATCTAACTGTGTGGGCTCTCTACCCAAAATGCTTTCAGGAGTGTCCCAAACGAAGGCTGACTGCTGAGCCGAGATGGGCTGAGAGGATCTCTAAAAGCGGGGCCATTAAACTTGAAAAAATGAAATAAAACTGCAAACCAAAACTACAAAGAATGACTACCAATTACTCTTCACATGTGATTGGCTGATACTAGCAGAGTAAATAAAGCATTATATTTCTTGATTATATGAAAAATGAAACTCCTCACGTTAATACCTAGCATTTATTTCCTATTCCACACAAGCAGTCGGGAAGTCTAATGAATTCTAAAAAGGAGGCTGACCAGTCCTTGACTGTAGAAACACAACACAGGCCCTGCTTCCAAAACACCATCATGCATTTTTTTCATTCCTAACGCCACCAAGTCACGCCGAAACTGGCCAAAAACAGCACAGACAAAGACTTCTTAACAGACACTCTGTCTCAGACACACCTTAAAATGATCCTGTCAAAATACCTCAGAGGGGAGACTTGAGCAGCATCTCAGCTCGCCCCGAGTCACTGAGCTAATTGGAGGAGCGGCTTCATGTTATGGAAATGGGTAAACAGCACTAGTGACAGTGAGGTTAGCGCTGCTGGAGGTAGGGGGGGGGGCACTTCCACAGGCAGGCACACAAAGATATTCAGGGGGTCTGTCTGTCATTGTGATTGATGCTGATGTGCTTTTCACTGAATGTGAGCGGGACGAGTGAGGGAGCGAGAGTGCGGTGGGCGGGAGAGCGGCAAACGCACAGCAGTTGGAACAAAGAGATAGGGCAGCTGGGGCAGCACAGGGCTGCAGTAGCCAGAGATTAACACGGCACGTCTCACCTTTGATGAAGTGCTAAACTGGTGTGAATTTCATCCTGTCAGCGTTCAAGTAGTCTAATTAATTCTCCTGTCAAACACTTGACCATTTCAAAGACGGAGAGGATTTAGAAGAGTATTTTAACAGTACCTAAGAGGTCCACATCAGGACTATTTCAGCAGCAGGAGATTTAATGGCAGGTTAGTTGCTGGATTTGGAGCTGAGATAGCTGCTTAATGGACCTCCCCACATGAGGAATGTGCTAAGCTAAGGAGAGGAGCAGTGCAACAGCTTGGCCCATGCTAACGCTAACCATACAGCTGGAGCACAGCGCAGGACTCCGCTCTACATGAAGGTTAAGATAGGAGTCTAATCCTCTCTCACCAGCAGTGACAGTTACACACACGTGTAAACAAATACACACACATGCACAGGGGGAAACTCACATGGACACACACACACACTCACATGGACACACACACACACACACACACACATGCCTAACCTTTCACTCATTGCACATTTAGACTGCCTGCACCTTCTTGTGGTTGTTCAGAATGAAACACTATTCTATCCAGTTTTTATCTAGAAATGATTGACAGCTACATCAAGTATGAGACAACCCAAGATCCGGAACCTCTCAAGTGTTGGGCCCTGCAGACGGATGCTCTATTGATTGTATCTTGTGTGTGCGTGTGTGTACAGTACGTGTGTGTGTGTGTGTGTGTGTGTGTGTGTGTCTGTGTCTATGTGCAACTCACCAGCCTCCCACTAACACTCACACAGACACAAACACTCTGAGCCTGGGTCTCTGGTGTCAGCTGGCCGCCCCACTGTCGCCATTCTGCCCGTCATGTGATTTTTCGCTGCGGTTGCACTTTCTTTCCCACAAGCCTGAGACTGGAGGCGCAGTGGAGGAGCATCATCTGTCTCTCTTTTTTCATCTCTCTATCTCTCACTCTCTCTCTCTATCTCTCTCTCTCTCCCTCTCTCATTCTCTAAAAGAGTAGGCCTCCATGGTTGCACTAAGCATGCATGTATCCTTCCATAAGTGTGTGGTGTGTGTGTGTGTGTGTCTGTGTGTGAGCGTGTGCGTCTCTGTGTGCTTTCTGCCTTTGTCGTCTCCATGTCTAGATGTGCAGACGCCCTGGTGACAGAGTTAAGATGGATGCTTATGTGATCTTCACAGTCTGACTCACATCTGCTTCCTGCCAGACCCCCCCCCCCAACCCTCAGCTCTGCTCCACACACAGCCTCATGCCTCCTCTCTGCTCCACACACAGCCTCATGCCTCCTCTCTGCTCCTCTCTGCTCCACACACATCCTCACTTCTCCTCTCTACTCCACACACAGCCTCATGCCTCCTCTCTGCTCCTCTCTGCTCCTCACTCCTCCTCTCTACTCCACACACATCCTCCCTTCTCCTCTCTGCTCCACACTCACCTTCACTCCACAGCTCATTGCTCACCTCCGTACAGACTGGCCTGTTTACATTAGACCCCCAAGTCTAGGCTTTTCAATGTATTTGGATGGATCAGCTTCTTAGATATATCACATACAGTCTCCTTAACCTAAGGCTTTGCCATATGGAATGAGGTAGAGGTGAGCAAGAGGTTTGAATTCTGACTGAATGTGTAATGTATAGTTTGCACCTTAAAGATACTGAATGTGAAATGTATACTATGCACCTTAAAGATGCTTAATGTGAAATGTATAGTGTGCACATTAAAGATACTGAATGTGAAATGTGTAGTGTGCACCTTATTGATGCTTGATGTGAAATGCATCGAGTGCACCTTAAAGATGCTTAATGTGAAATGTATAGTGTGCACCTTAAAGATGCTTGATGTGAAATGTATATTGTGCACCTTAAAGATGCTTAATGTGAAATGTATAGTGTGCACCTTAAAGATGCTTAATGTGAAATGTATATTGTGCACCTTAAAGATGCTTAATGTGAAATGCATCGAGTGCACCTTAAAGATGCTTAATGTGAAATGTATAGTGTGCACCTTAAAGATGCTTGATGTGAAATGTATATTGTGCACCTTAAATATGCTTGATGTCTGCCCTTTTCTCAGTGTACCACGCCAGTGGTCCAGCATGGAAAAGCCTTTCCACTGAAGGAAGATTGTAGGCCATCTGCATTGCCTTTCAAACCCACGTTTATCTTCATTCTGAGCAGCTAGATTTGTCAGAGTTTTTTTCTTCTTTTTTATTGTGTGTGTGTTTTTGCGGTGTGCAATGCACACACCTCCAGTCGACCTCCCCCTGACCCATTCGTCTCTGTTCCACCAGGCCCATCCACCATGTACTCTGACAAATGAACAAGAACAGGACACTTCAGGAAAATTGAGTTTTGGCCACACAGGTCTGGATTTCTGAGACGTGTAATGCCTCTGTAATGGGTCTGGGCCCGCTCCTGTTCTCAGCACTGAGACATATCTGTTCTGTCTACACAAAACTGACAGGAGCGGAATAGAAAGTGTGTGTGTGTGATCAGGGGGTTGGCATGCTCAGAGTACATAGCATTTGTAAATACACAGGTTACGAAAAACCAAATCAAATCGAAGGATTTTTTTTGGCAAAACATAACAAACAACTCTTTGATTAACCCCAGTTCAGAGTTTTAAATCCTTTCTTTGATTGCCTGGAGTAATTAACCTACAGACTCACATCCAGGAAAACAGAACCCGTTGCAATATTTCAGTTTCAAAGAAAGGTCTTTAAGGAGGGAAACACATCATGCCTCAGTGTTAATATAACTGGAGTGATAAAAAATTCATATCACACATCACACGGATGCGTGGGAACTCACTGTAAGTTAAAGTCAGAGGATGGTGACATGTTTGTATTCTGAATTTCAATACAGCATCTGAAGACATGAAATAAATAAGCCTGCACTTACCACATCTACAAGGCTAACAGGATGTTTGTTTAGTTTTAGCTTAGCTCTTCTGACGGTTGTTGTCCTTGGGTTATCTACTAGTAATTACTTCAGTCATTCACATATTTCTCCTGATGAATTCTGAGATAAAACCTCTGAATAATTACAGCCCCACTGCTCCAACAATAGATGGCCTCATAGTGTGGCCATGTCTTCAGGAAGGTTTCTGACTGCTCTAGTCCTCCACATGCTGAGGGACCTTAAAGCACTAACGTTGTGTTTCTCAGAAATACCACAGGACACCTCCCCAACCCAGTGTGAGGATGCTGAGGAGCGGAGGGGAGAGGAGAGGAGAGGAGTGGAGAGGAGAGGAGTGGAGAGGAGAGGAGAGGAGAGGAGAGGAGAGGAGAGGAGAGTAGATGAGAGGAGAGGAGAGGAGAGGAGAGGAGAGGAGAGGAGAGGAGAGGAGAGGAGAGGAGGACCTGAGGCTCACCTGCTGACTTGGGGGTGAACTTGTCCCTGTTGGCCGCGCACACAGCCAGTAGCCGGTAGCCCAGGTCCAAATCATAGCCCTGCTGAGCAGCTACACGGCTCACCACCTGGGGAGATAAGAAAATACACAGCAGTGCGTCAGACAGAGAGAGAAAGAGAGAGAGAGAGAGAGAGAGAGAGAGAGTGTGGGCCAAAGAGAAGACGCCACTCTACGCTGTAGATCACAAATGCACTCTGTTCCCAGCTAGAGGACCAGAGGGACACTTCTAAAAGAGTCCTCTCTTGGCACTGAGGCTGTTCAATATTTCAGCTGCAGCAGAAGACATAAGCAATTAAGGCTTTCCACAAGTTCTGCATCACATACCTCTTAGGATAGAATGTGACCCAATAGTACACACTAACACATACACTGAAAGAAATGTATTTTAATTAATGTAGTTAAAAAACTGATCTTCTCCACATGAAAAATGTATCTGAGAAAACAAACAAAACAGACACATATGGTAGAGTGGTATTAAATGTTCTCAATGTCACTTAAAGGAACTATCTGCACTCACTATAAAGAATGTAGATTCAATATAAAGTTGAAATGAATCAAAACACCCACACACACACAGGTGCATTCCTGACTCTCCTCTCTCTCACTATGAGAAAGTAGTTGGCCCTGGGTATTGAAAATGGTCTGTGTTTCATTGGCTGAAAAAGAGCCTACAATTACATCCTGGAGTGGAGAGCGAGGTCAGAGGAAGAGGTGGAAGCGCTGCGGAGACCTGTGAGAGGAAATCAACACCATTCCGAAGTAAATGGGCGGGTGGTCGGATTCAGAAGGTTTTGATCGTACTTACAGGCCATATACACTTCTACGACGGCTGTGGGTGCTGAAAGTAATTTTATCGCGGCAATAATAATTATAAGGAAGGCAACAGCGCTTTAAAACGACGTTATACATTATTCAAAGGTGAAAGATTAAATGCAAGAGAATCGCCAGGTGTAGGCTACCTTCTCATTATGTGTGGGTGTTGTCAGTGTTTGTAATACAATGGTGTTGGCTGTAAATAAACTCAACTTCGCGTTTTTGACAATAAAATAAATCCCATTTAGGATAACAGCCTTCTTCCTATCTGCGGGAGTTTGTTTAACAGTTATGTGCGGGAGTTGTCCCATTTCACATGAGGCTTTGCTCCGACCATTCTACATTTAGAAACAAATTAAATCGCTGGCCAATTTATATTTGTGGTCATGAAAGTTATGTAACGTCTGAATAAAAAGAAATAGATCAAGATAGATCAAGATAGGAGGCTAAACTAAAATCAGTAGGCTGGATTAATGAAAGTGAGTTCGCCCCACCGTGAGTGAGATATAGAGATACAACAAGTGTTGGAGAACTTGGCGATTATTTTCTTTTATGAGAGACATTGACTCAGTGGGTGATGATGTCGTTGGGAAATAATGTCGTTAGTGGACCAATCATAGCCAAGGGGGGGTATCCGACTCTCTCCGACTCTCTACGAAAAGTTAGAAAAAAGCGTTCCTCTCCGACCAGCTCTCCGACGGCTCGGATGGGCGTCAACACCTGGGTGAAGGTGTTACCAAGGCATGCCAAGGCGTGCCAAAGTGTCCCTCTACGACCGAATCGGAGAGAATCGGAGAAGTAAAAAAAGGCCTTAACTGCAAACAAACAGATCTGACAAGGACAGCACAAAGCACTGAGATACCTGTAGGTATGGGTGAAAAATGTAATCCCACAGTTTCCCTTCTGCTTTCAGTTAGGCCAGCATGAATAGCGTTTTAAATATTGAAATGTTACAGCTCTCACACGAGCAGCAAGACGAGCTCATTACATGCGTATCCATATTTCATAACACTACTTTACAAACAGGCAGACAGTGGATGGGTTTCTGTGGAGAAGCCACTGAAGACCTCTGCAGACGACTGAATGACATTTACTGAAGGTTTTTACTAGAGGAAGTTATGTGCTTCCGGATGTTTAATCGGGGCAATTTAGAGATTAATACCTCAGTTACTGCAAATCCACAGACATTTTGATCACACCACATTTAAGACCTTGGCTGGTCTGTTGCACAACCTTCCTTGGCAACCTCTGATTTCCCTTCTGTGACTGCGTCTGCCAAAATGCAGGGCACAGGCATGGAGCATGCTCTGAGTGAACCCATCTCATAAGCCCTTATTCAATCATAATCTGCTTTCTCACAAAGTGGGCCGAAAATATTCCATTATTCAACAACACTGTTTGAGGTTTGGGTCGGGTGGGTTCAAATGGGACTGAAGTGGAATCATACAGGGCTGGTTCTTCTGAGGATCTTTAACTGTAGTGAGGCTCAGAGAATGGCAGTCGCAGTCAAGCCATAATATGCCCCAACATTCCACAATGGCCATGCATCCTAAAATTAGCCCACACTCACGGGCCTGATGCAGGGGTTCACCAGAAGAAAACACACACACTGTTCAAAGGCTGTCATCGCCTGTATCTGTGCAGACAGCTCTGAGATGTCATTTATCATATTCCTCAGTCAGGATACTGTGCAGCTGGGGGACAGGAGAGAGAAAGAGAGAGGGAGGGAGGGGGAGAGAGAGAGGGGGAGGGAGGGAGGGAGGGAGGGGTAGGAAAGGGGGAGAAAGAGAGGGAGGAGAGCGAAGGATGGGAGAGCACCTACCTGCTGTCAGAAGGGAATGTGTAAGACATGTCCACATCCGTCAGCCTACTTTTATCTACCAAACACTTTCATCTTCACCCACACACACACACACACACACACACACACACACACACACACACACTGCACTCTGCACACTGACTGACTCAAACTGCACTGACAGTCTTTCACTCACTTCACCCACTCACCCACTCACACACACACACACACACACACACACACACACACACACACACACACACACACACACACACACACACACACACACACACACTCACCATGAGTTTCAGCAGTAGTGACACACACACACACACACACACACACACACACACACACACACACACACACACAGACTGGGCTGAACTCTCCCGAGGGGGATCCCACCTGAGTGTTCCTCTCTGCAGAGACACTCCACTCTGGGTGGTCTAGGAGAGGCCGAGGAGAGATCAAAGCAAAAGTGTTTTCTCCAGTGCTTGTTTCATCGTGTTCACACTCGCTCAAACACTCAACATAAATCTTCCGTGTGAACCGTAGTATGCACGTGGTATTTGTTTGCCATTTGTTTCCGTCCAAACGGATTGTCCTCTGTCTCTCCACTATCTCCGTATTCACTTCTCAGTTTAGCTAAGGAGTACGTATACGAACACTTTGTAGTGTTTTGCCATTTTTCTGACTGTGCCTGCCAACGAGAACAGTTCAGAGGTATGGCATGGCGGCTACTACTACTGGAACTTGAGATTGGCTCCCTCAGCGTTAATGCATGGTTAGAGTGTTTAACTCATTAAAAGGCCACATTCAATGTGAGGGTTCAGAGGACGACTAACCCCTTTTAAATCAGAGCATTAGAGTCCTCCTGGCCATCTTAAGGAAAAATTATTATTGGGCCCTTCTCTCCATGCTGTCCTTCAGCCTGCCATTAAGGCTGATAATCCCTCACAGGTTGACATAGAAGTCCCATTACATAATCTATAGAATATACGCATTAGGAAATCCCTTTGAAAACCAATCCCACTAATCATAAACGCATATGTTAATAACTGTATTATGTATTTGTAGTGCTTTTCCATGGCTTATTTTATTAATATACTGCTCAAATCAAGGAAGCCTTACATTAGCATTACATTAGTATAATACATAGCATTCATCACAGCATTTGTATGAGTGGTGTCAGCCAGCAGTAGTTCCTCTGTTGGACCTGTGTGTGTGTGTGTGTGTGCGTGTGTGTGTGCGTGTGCGTGTGCGTGTGCGTGTGCGTGTGCGTGTGCGTGTGCGTGTGCGTGTGCGTGTGCGTGCGCGTGTGAGTGTGTGTGTGAGTGTGTGTGTGTGTCAGTGTGTGTGTGTTAGTGGGCAGGAGGCAGCAGGTGCTGGTCGCTGGCCTTTAGCCATAATCGATGAGGAGGAGCTGTAGAGGAGCTGTAGAGCAGGAGGGGTGAGTGCCTCGCTCTGACCTGTGCTTAAGCACCTCTGTCTTACACTGAGAGGAGGGCAGACACAAGGAGAGAGACCGTGTGTGTGTGCGTGTGTGTTTGTGTGTGTGAGAGTGTGTGTGTGTGAGTGAGGATGTGTGTGTCTGTGTGTGTGTTTGTGTGCGTGTGTGTGTGTGTTTG
Source organism: Sprattus sprattus (assembly GCF_963457725.1). Classification (NCBI taxonomy): domain Eukaryota; kingdom Metazoa; phylum Chordata; class Actinopteri; order Clupeiformes; family Clupeidae; genus Sprattus; species Sprattus sprattus. The sequence continues at coordinate 27,638,436 of NC_137910.1, forward strand.
AGCGCATGTGAAGCGTGACTGCAGCTTTAGCCTTTGTCACCGGCTCCTGACATGGATGACAAAGTGTGTGTGTGTGTGTGTGTGTGTGTGTGTGTGTGTGTGTGTGTGTGTGTGTGTGTGTGTGTGTGTGTGTGTGTGTGTGTGTGTGTGTGTGTGTGTGTGTGTGTGTTTGTGTCAGGGATGACACAGGGCCAGCTGTTGCCTCACCGTGAGGCATCCCATGAGGCTCTGCTCGAAGGGCCGCTGGAAGGCCCGTGGGTCTCCACACCAGTCCAGCAACTCCGTGGCCGCCGTCTGGAAGTTGGCTGGATTCTGTAGGTGCTGTAGAAGAAGAAAGAGAAGATGAGTAATTACAGCATACGGCCATGTCAAAAAACGCCACAATCAGCAGAGAAGACTCACTGACTCGCAGCTATTTTCCACTCGCCACAATATACTGTAGAGAAAAGCAATGGCTGATAAATTCCGCCAACATCAATATAAAGGGCATTGCACTGCATCATGTTTTAGAACTGAGCAGAGCAAAGCCTTGGGCTGCAAACTGCAGTCAGTCTGTGGTTTCCTGGTATCTATCTATAAATCCAGGAATCTCTGTGTGTGGGTGTATGTCAGTGTCAGTCTGTCTAGGGCACATCTCCCTGACGGTAGATACGTTAGTTATGAGATTTGGCATGTAGCTTACGCATGTCATGAACCTGTGCATCCTTGATTTTGAAGATTTTTGAATTTATAGTTTTCGAGATATTTGTATTTTACCGTTTCCCGTAGGAAACAATGGGTTATCGTCTCCCGTCCCGTCGGCACTATGGGTAGTGACGTCACAATCAAACAATATACGCGTAGTAACTATCCTGCCTTCACTCAAAGTTCAGAATACCGTTGGATAGAGGAGGTGAGGTCCGCATTCAAATTCTTCTTGGTGAACAGATACAGACTTTTGCTCAGGTAATCTTAAGACAGTGATTGATTTGATCTATTAGTTTATTTTTAAGCTTCTTTATAATCTAAAGACAGTGATTGATTTCGTTTAGTTTATTTTTAAGCTTCTTTATATTAAGTTTCAAAGTTGATGCGTATGGGCCTCGCATGTAACCAACTCTCATTACCATGTTAAGTAGTATATTGTAGTTTGATGTATTTGTATAAGAGTTAGCTTTCTATTCAATGTTGATGGTAAGCCTAGACCAGTGACCATGCGTTCATGCATCTACTGACGCAATGAGAGGTTTTCAGATGTGTCCCGATGTAGGCTATCTGTTGTAATTTGTGTGTAGACTTTGTTTTCTCATTATTGCAATATTATAAACCTCAGTCTGCATTTACCCTGGCTGGGAGAGGCTGTCATTCGGAAGATACTGTGTGTGATCGCCTTTGCTCTGTTTTCATTAAACCTGTCAGAGTGTATGAATAAACGGCTGGGTGCCAATCAAAATCACAATGCAAGAGTGGCCGCTACAAATGGTAGCTTATATTGATAAGCCTCGGAGGCTTTCAGATTGTACATTGCTTTCCCATCTGTTGCTATGGAGTCCACGAAATACGCGCAATTCTCGCTGTAAGTTATGTCGGGCCACGTCGTCATGTTATCCTCCCAGCTCTGCACTGAACAACAGCTAGCCTACACCTACGTCTGCTAACACTACAGAATGTATAATTCCTACGGGCACTACACTAGTGTTATATGAACACGGCAACATTTCAGAGAATTCAGAACACAGCAGTATTTAAGAGCAGGTTTCCCTCATTCGTTTTATTCTCTTCCATCTTTTTTTTTTGTGGGCTTTTGTATGAAAGCTCTTCAGTCTCTGGCCGAGACCCTGCCTGGGCCCTTCAAGCCGCCCGAGGATGGCCCTGTGAGCAGGCAGCTGCGTCTCTCTCTCTCTCTCTCTCTCTCTCTCTCTCTCTCTCTCTCTCTCTCCGTGACAGATCCACCCCCAGCACAAAGAGCCTCTGTGTGCCTCAAGGTCTCCCCCTGGCACTGCTGGGCGGCTTAATCCAGCATCCTCACCCTCTTTTGTCTGCTAAGATGTAATAGATCCGCAACTTTGAAAGCGATAGCCAAAGACGCTAAGCCAAACAAAGAGCCACGGTGAAGTGCTTTGCGGCAGGGAACTCAATGAAGACCAGCTTACTCATTTTTTATTGAGCTCCCTCTCTGATATTGTTTATCTCCCCCTGAAACTTCCTTCCAGGAAGCACTAGCAAGACACGAGAATTAATTTCCGCCAACGAGCACGAGCTCTCAAGCTCTCATCTGCCTTTTTTTTCCCGCCGTGGCAGCCCGGGCTAACTGATTCTGGTGCGGCTCGGTAATCGAGACAGACAGACTGCCATGTTTTGGCACATGTGATCTAAAAGCCCTCCCTGCCTGCCTGCAGGTCTGAGGGTCTGCTGCCGTCCCAGCCGCCCGCGAGGAGGCGTCGCTGTCTTTAGGGGGCAGCAGAGGTCGGCGTTCTGAAAGGGGAGCTTTAGGATCGGCTGACAAAGAGCTGCTGTGACAAAAAGGGCCGGTCTCCATTGTGGCAGTAATGCGCGCTCCTGCTGGGTAAATCCTTGACAACATAAGGGAGATTGGTGGCTGTGAAGACTCCTTTATTGCCACTGCGGCTGGTGGTGACACAACAGAGACCAGAGAGAAAGACTGTTGGGAGGAAGTCATCCTCTGTTTAAGTGCATATTCTTCAGATCTACCCCACCACTTCACACGAGCAGATGGACAGACGGTTAGATAAAGAGAGACAAAATTAAACAGAAAAATGCATGGCTAGAAGGAGAGAGGCAGGGGTGCTGTTTTGATGGCACAGTTGATGCCGCCGATGTTATGCATCCCGGCGTATCTGTTCAGACTGGCACAGAGGCTGGGGCATTTGGCTGCCATGCCACACAGGTGTTGAGCATTCACCGTCCAAACCTGCCTCTCACCTCCCCCTCTCTGCCAAAACACGCATGCACACACAAACACACACACACACACACATCACGCAAGCACACACACACACACACACACACACACACACACACACACACACGGCCTCTCTGCCTCCAGGCAGCGCTGTAGCCCGTCACCCATCAGCAGGGCCACCCCAGCTCTCTGGCACCCGTGGCCCCATCAGAGGGTCGGTGCAGGAGCAGGCGGAGAGCAGGAGCTGCTGCATACTCAAGCAGCCTCATTAGTAGCGGAGCGGACACACACGCATCAGTATTCCTGCCGCGTCCCACGCCGCAAAATCTTCTCGCCCCGCAAAATAGATGATGGTTTTAATTAAAGCGCTGCGGCTCGGCAATGTTTCTGTAATTATTTGAATGACATGATTTCTCCGCGTGGTGGCGAGAATGCCGCAGGAGAAGTTAATTGTCTTGATCTCCCGATCTGTTGGCTGATTTCCCCCCCCCCCCCCCCCCCCCCCCCCCTCTCTGAGCGGTTTCAAAGAAATGGAGTAGTGAAAGCGTGGTGTGTGGTTGTTTTTTACGGAGGACGTTATTGAAAACATGTATCAGCCACTGGATGCCAGGAGCGCAGGGAGAGCGAGCTCCATCTGATCCATTGAAATGATGAGATACGGGTGTCAGCTCCCCCAGGGGGAGGGGTCCTCTCTAGGACTGACTGCACACACACTCCCCAAGGCCTCCACTCCACCACCACCACCTGCTGACTCCACTGCTGGACGGCTGCAGGCCCACAAGAGAAACACTCAGGGAGGGTCCACAGGAATGAATGTCAGACCACTGCAAGAGCCTGGCATGGAGAGACTATGAGAGAGAAAGAGAGAGAGAAAGAGAGAGAGAGAGAGAGAGAGAGAGAGAGAGAGAGAGATGTAGGAAAGGCAGGGAGGCAGGCAGAGTAAGACAGAGCAGAAAAACAGAGAGACAGAATAAGAGAGACAAAGTTAGGAAGAGAATGAAGGAGGGAGGGAGAGAGAGAGAGAATGCTGCAGTATCGCCCTCACAGGCGGTGTGTCTTCAGAGGCAACTCTGGCTTTGATAAGGTGCCCTTGTTTACTCTTCGACAGGATCAGACTGTACCTGCCCAAGTGAAAAACAACATGCCGGCTGGAGAGCAGCCAGCCAGCAGCCCTTCACCCCCCCTCCCTCTCCCTCCCCACCCCCCCCATAGCACTGCGCTGGCTGCATCCCATCTCCCTCCCTCCATGCCTGCTGCCTGCCTGCCATGCCCCCGGTGGCCTCCCCTGCCCAACCCAACCTGCATCTCTACCGCAGCTCTGACATTGGCAGGGTGGCCCTGTGTGGCACCTCTCCCAAGCACAGCACAGCACAGCGCATCAATCTGATTAATGAAGCTCAATCAATTTGCTCTTTGTCTTTAGGGTTAATCAGCAACAATCTGGCAGGCATAAGAGAGTTGACACTCTCATTTGTTAACCACTAAATAGGCAAAACAATTCAATCGAGACAGCTGCCAGTTGTAAAACAGTGTCCGACCACTAATTCAATCAGAAGAAATCCAGGAGGGGAGAGAAAAACAAGACGTGAGAGTGAGCCGCTTTAACCTCCGCTAGTGGCACAGAGCTCTGCAGTGCCCTTCCACAGAACTGTCAGGAGACACCCCAATGCAACACACACACACGACGGCAAAACAAACAGCAGAGCAATTATCAAGAGGAGGAAGTAGCCTGAGGTGGTGAATTTGTGTGTGTGGTGTGAGGACTGTGGGTTTCTGAGTGCACCCTCTTCTGTGGGTAACCGTATGAGTGTTGGCATGTCTTGCTCACGGTGCACAGAGAGCGTGGGGCAGATGGACCCTGGTGCACCAGCTGAAGGGATGGAGGGGCAGCGAGCGGCCAGGAGAGAGAGAGAGAGAGGGATAGAGGGTGAGGGACAGAGAGAGAGTGGGAGAGAGAGAGAGAGGGATAGAGGGTGAGGGACAGAGAGAGAGTGGGAGAGAGAGAGAGAGAGAGAGGGTAGGAGGGAAGGAAGTAAAGAGAGAAAGACATAGAGAGAGAAAGACAGAGAGAGAGAGAGGGTGAGAAGGAAGGAAGGAAGGAAAGAGAGAAAGACAGAGAGAGAGGGTGGGAGGGAAGGAAGGAAAGAGAGAAAGACATAGAGAGAGAAAGACAGAGAGAGAGAGAGAGAGAGAGGGTGAGAAGGAAGGAAGGAAGGAAAGAGAGAAAGACAGAGAGAGAGGGTGGGAGGGAAGGAAGGAAAGAGAGAAAGACAGAGGGAGACAGACAAGGAAAGAGAGAGAGAGAGAGAGAGCCTCCTGCTGTAACCTGATCCTGATCAGCGTGGCTAAAGGGGAGTCTAGCACATGGCCATGTAAGGAGCCTGAGCCCAGCGCCACGGGAGGAGACGGCGCTCCACTGGAAATCAAACCCTCCTCTCAGAATCAGACCGCCCGCCAGCCAGCACAGGGGCACGCAGGGGGCCATCTTCCATCTTCCCAGGGTGCATCAGGGCCCTCTGCTGACATGCTGCTTATCTCCAGTACACAACACCTTCTCTAACGGGTCACGCGTCTACACACAATCAGATCCAAGGACCTGGAGTCAGGGTCAGATATATACCGTCTTCATCTCTATGGCATAGGCATATAGCGCTGATAAGCCAGGGGACGGTGACGTCAGAACAAAGCATGACATGCCAGACATGGCTATGCCTGTTGATGACTGGCCAAGACACCTCACACACTCACACACACACACACACACACACACACACACACACACACACACACACACACACACACACACACACACACACACACACACACACACACACACCAAAGCTCTCCACAGCTGTGGTCTACGTTGCAGATGTTCCCCTTCCTGCTGATGAACAGGGCGTGCTGGAACGTGTCCACTAAACTCTCACAACACGGAACGCCCCACTGGATCCTCCTGCTGCTGAGTCTGCCGTAATAAAATGATTATTCTTCTACTTTCTTAAGCAGCTCCTTTCAGACTCAGTGTAAGTGTAAGTCAGTGTAATCTATCACATACCTGTGAACTAGTCCCAGCACTCCAGCACCTATCAGCCAACCACCATCCACAAAATGGCCCTGAGCACCTGACACAAGTCTGGAACACTCTCCAGCACGTAACTCTAACCCTAACTTAAAGCCTGTTTGTATTTCTCAATCCCCTGCATGAATAGATCATTTGTAGACAACAAGATAAATGGGAGCAGTATTCTTCAGCCAAACCAGGGTGGCGGTGTTACTGCACTACACAGAGCCTAGTGAGAGCCCACTGACAACCACAGCCCTTCACGGGGTCTTATCAGGCAGGTTAAGGTCCCAGCCCAGGCCCTTCATGGGGTGTTTTCAGGCAGGTTTACTGCCCAGCCCAGGCCCTTCCTGTGGCTCCTTACCTGTTTGATGCACAGCAGCCTGTCATTGGTCTGCTGGATGTGCCTGTCCATCGATGGCATCGAGTTCATCTTGATTGCAGCCTTTAGCTCTCTATCTGGAAGCCATCAAATTCCCTCTCGCTGAAAGACAAATAGAGAGACAGAGAGAGAGAGAGACAGAGAGAGAGAGAGAGAGAGAGACAGAGAGAGAGAGATGTAAAGGGTCAGACATTGTGTGAAAGACAAGTGCAGTGAAGAAGCACACAGTAGAACTCTGAGTTCCTGAAGTCGGTACAGATCTAGGAATTCACCCTCCTCCACTCAGGAACATTCAAGCATGCACACACACGCACACACACACACACACACACACACACACACACACACACACACACACACACACACACACACACACACACACACACACACACACACACACACACACACACACAGGTCAGTCTGTGAGAACGGGAGCTTCAGCACAGAACCAACACACATCAAACATGACACACGAGGAGAAGAGGTAAGCGGTGGCGTTTAGGGTAGAAACTGAAAGCATTACACATTCCTTCAGCACAGCATGCACCTTCTCACATGTCACACACACTCCACTCCACTCCACTCCGCTCCTCTCCTCTCCTCCCCGCTCCTCTCCTCTCCTTTCACTGTTTGTATTTTTGAAGGGTATAAGGTCTTCCTCCTGCGCTGCTAATCTACAGCAACTGCCTCTGTTACGGACAGACAGCCATCGCCTCACATTCCCCAATCAGAAGAGCCGCCCGCCTATAGCTCAGGCTAGAGAGAACCATAAAGAGGGAACAAACAAACTTAAAAATGTCTTAATGTTGACTGCAGCCTAGGATCATTTCTCCTCAGACACACACACACACACACGCAGACAGACAAATAGACACACTCACTCTGTCTCTCTCTCTCTCACTGACACACAAACACACCCGTACCCGTACACACACACACACACACACACACACACACACACACCAAACACACGTGGCTAAACTGAGTCTGATCCAAATGTAAGGGCTCCCCTGAAGAAGCTTAGCCTCCCATCTGTCGCGTCCATTATCTGGAGTTAAAAGGTATCACGCCTAACATTCAAGGTTATCAATTTTACTCGGGAAGGTCTTGATTTACCACACCGTTCAGTAAATAAAGTAAATAAATACAGGGGCCTCTATGGCACGGCCGTAATTTATGTGGCCCCCACAGCTCGGAGCCAACGCGCATCTGAATTAATAGTTGCCAAGCCCAGAGTTAGGCCTCCATTGCTCATCTGGCCCAATCTATCACCCTCACACTCATAAATTCCTCCACAGGCACAGGAGCCGGCCGAGAGCGGGAGAATTCCCCCAGTGGTGGCGGTGGTGGTGGTGGTGGTGGTGGCGGCACGTGGGGCTGCTGCGGCACACTGATAACAGGCTGGGGCCGCGGCCGCTCGCTCAACCACTCCGTACGGCACGCTGGCTGTGGGAAGGATTGGGCAGCCCAGCGGAACTCATCACGTTTGGGGCATTTCACGGCGGTGGAATCAGGAGCAGCTGGAGCTTGGGAGGAGTGAAGGGAGGTGGGGGGGGGGTTTGGTGGGGGTCCACAGCCTTTCACCGGTGTCGCTGCCATGAATTAACCACGGCTTCCCTCTCCACAGTGGCGAGAGCAAAATGGCTGCTACAGAGGGCTGTGGAATTCAGGTGGATCTCAGCAGCCTCGTCACGAATGTCATATGAGAGGCAGCGCTCCAGACCAGCGGACATGAGCAGCCCCTAATGTGTGCTCTAAAGAGAGCGCGCCTCTCCAGCCCCCAGCAGCGCAGATGGACAGATTACTGACTGTAGCGGCTGCCTGCTTGGCTGGGACCGGCGCAGTGACTACCAGCGACCAGCAGGTGGCTCTCTTCCATACCGCTTCGGAGCGGCTTCGAAGCACAAAGAACTAGCCGGTGTTCCTTTAAGCCTTTACAAGTGCTACAAATCCCTGGCTCCAGCCCACTACCAGGGCACACCATAACCAGCGGCCTGCCCGCCTGACCTTGTGGCTATTGATTAACTATTCCCCCCTCTTTCCTGCTGACTTTCACACCGCCAGCAGGCTAGCAACCACAGCACAGGAGGGAGAGGTCAGGAAATGCAAAAAAGGAAAAAAGAGAGAGGGCTGAAGCCTCCCTTCCTTTTCCACTCTCTTTCTCTCCCTCCCTCCTTCTCTCTCTCTCCCTCCCTCCTTCTCTCTCTCTCTGTCTCTCCCTCCCTCCCTCTCCCTCCCTCCCTCTCTCTCTCTCTCCCTCCCTCCCTCCCTCACTCCCTCTCCCCCCTCTCTCTCTCCCTCCCTCCCTCCCTTCATCTCTCTCTCTCTCTCTCTCCCTCTCTCTACCTTCATTTCCCCTGTGGTTGTGTCTTTTGTTTTCTTTATAAAAGCATGGCCCTGGGCGTCTGGGAGGAAAGGCAGTGACATGAAACCCTCCTGACACTGGTTGGTGGCCATCCTGGCCTGTGTGACGGGTGTGACGTAGCAGGGCGCGCGGAGGAGAGGAGGAGCGGTGGAGCGTGTCCCACCACCCAGCGCTTCTGCTCTGCTACAGGCCCCTCTCTCCATCTCCCTCTCCACCCCTCTCTCTCTCTCTCTCTCCCTCTCTCCTCTCTCTCTCTCTCCCTCTCCACCACCCCCCCCCCCCACCCCCCCCCCCCCCACAGGGCAGCCTTTGAAAAAAACACTTATATAACGCAGCCAAATACCTCCATAAAAACACATGAGGAGTCACAGCTGAGCACAACACAATAATCTTCTGATAGATTTCATTGCAGCAATGCTTGTCGCTCATGTGTCGAGCACAAATAGCATTTGAAAGGGAAGGAAAATGAATCTAATCAAATCTCTTTCTGTGACCTTTAACCCCTCTGTGCATGTGTGTCTGGCCAGGGAGCTGCTGGAAACGGTTCTGAGTGGAATCAGACTCACAGAGAAGGAGAAGATTACACAACAAATTAGACCTGAGCCCACTAATGACCACCTCCCCCAACTATGTGTGTGTGTGTGAGTGTGTGTGAGCGTGAACTGAGAGAGGGAGAGAGAGAGAGAGAGAGAGAGAGAGAGAGAGAGAAAGGGCCACAGGGCCAAGCACCAATGGTGGGGGTAGAGGAAATGATTTCTTTCTAATCACACACACCCACACACACCCACACAATCATCCTCACTTGCACACACACCTGCACCTTCATAGTGACTTAGAATCCATCAGTCTCCCTTTCTACATCACAAAAGACATGGAGCTGACTAATGTCCCTCTACATCACCAAAGACATGGAGCAGACTGATGTCCCTCTACATCACCAAAGACATGGAGCAGGCTAATGTCCCTCTACATCACCAAAGACATGGAGCAGGCTAATGTCCCTCACCAAAGACATGGAGCAGGCTAATGTCCCTCACCAAAGACATGGAGCAGGCTAATGTCCCTCTTCATCACCAAAGACATGGAGCAGGCTAATGTCCCTCTACATCACCAAAGACATGGAGCAGACTGATGTCCCTCACCAAAGACATGGAGCAGGCTAATGTCCCTCTACATCACCAAAGACATGGAGCAGGCTAATGTCCCTCTCTCCTCTCAACAGGCAGACAGGAAGAGGAGGATACCAAAGGAGATGACATCCAGTGTTGTGCACGTTCACACCTCACATGAACTAGTTCAAAGTTCAGTTCATACAAGTAAATATGAATCGTTCACGTTCATAGTTCACCATTTCAATTCTGAAGTCGTTCATAGTTCAGTTCAGTTCATTTTCATTTTTTTAAATAATTGCTCATTTTCCAGGAGGACATAGTTTGCACAGATTTGCGATTTTTACTGTCGAAAACTTTATCAGATACACAGCCCTGTTGTAGGCTACCATTTAAATAATGAATTATACAGGGAACTAACGGTAAGAATGCAAACCTCTTAAGCAATGATATGCGACTGGCTTAATCTAAGATGTACAAGAGCATGTACACTAAATGAATGACCACTCAAAAGTTAGCAAAGGTAAACCTTGTAACACTCGTATTTGTACATTAGCAGTTTATGCTAAGCGTGTTCAGGAACAGTACCATCCTGCTAGATTAATTAAGTGACAGTGCTCGTAACAATTATGAGCAAGCTAAACTATAACAAACACGTAATGACAAGGTAGGCTACAAAGTCAAACTTACGTATAGGCTACATGGACGCACACAACCAGTGGCGGTTCTACAGGTTAATACGCCCCGGGCGAGGCCCCCTCCGAGCGCCCCCCCCCCCCCCCCCCCCCCGGTTTTTATTTTATATATATATAGGCTATATTTATAACTAAATAAATGAAAGATAAAATTTGCACAATTGCACAAATCCTTTACAGAGAAGTTTAAATAATCAATGGGAATAAACATGCCCTTACTGCCTACATGCTAAATATCTGTCATTAAACGCTAGGCCTATATTAACTTATTTCAGGGAGGAACAATTAGCTGCTTGGTTACTGCCTAGAATTCTATGCATGCCACACTTCAACTTATTCCTGGAAAACTATACTTTGTCACGAAGGCAAATGGCAAATGTTCCGTCTTTGAAACTGCCTACAGAAGATATGAACATTCCGTTGGCTAATTACACGGTCCAACGTCAATGATGAACCTAAAACTGAACGTGTAACAGTTTTGTTGCAAAGCACAGTCTTATCGCGAAATTAGATCTCGTGTTTGTTGAGTTAAAACCGATTTATTGTTGTATAGCCTAATCATAGGGAGCAGAATGGCAGGCTAACAAATGTAAGAGTTATAGCCTACCACCAATTAACATTAGCCCTTCATCACTTCATGGATAGGCTACCGTAATCAAACAGAGAGAGCATAGTGGAATACCTTTATGTTTTGCTCGTTTCTCCTCTTCTTCTTTTCTTTTTTTTTTCGAAATTTGGCACCTGACGGATTTTTGCATTTTCCTATCTATCTCTGTGATTATTTTGCACTCGACAATCAACACATTCTCCATCCCCCAACACCGTCAGTACAGAAGTTAAGACTAAACCAATTCACCTCGACCTTGGTGACACATAATCGTTCAGTATTACCTATTTCTATAAGCCATTTCACACAATTCAGAAAAACAAAAAACGTGCAGGAATTATAGGCCTGTAATTATACTATTATGAATGTGCGTTTTTTGCAAGAAAGTCGAGGTGTGACTGACTTGCGCCCACTAATTGTATTATAGTATTGCTCTATAGCCTACAGTGGATCCCCCCGTCCCCCGACTTGTCTGTTCCAGTTGGGAGTCCCAGAGGTTAACTTTTCCCCCGCGCTCCCTCCCCTCCCCCGTTTTCACACATATGGCACCTTCTTAGCAAGCAGGGGCGCAAGCAGGAGCGCCTGCAGCCGCAGGGGGCGCCAATTCGCCAATTCCCCACACAGTGATATGATAGATAGTAGAAAACCACTTCGCGGCCCAGATTATTATTTATTTATTTACTTGGTCGTGCCGCCCTCCACGTGACTTGAAAAAGTGCCGCCCCTGCACACAACTTCAACAAAGTGCAACGTTCAATTATGTGAAAAATATTCCCGAAGTTAACTGCCACTCCATCTAAATAAGCCGTGAAGAGAAATCAAAACACTATCACATGACCAATGCAATTACCAAATATGGTCATTTACCTTACTATGGCCTTTTTAACAGGTAGTGAGCAATGACAGGTTGCAAGCATTCGATTAAAACATCGTCTTTCCTCAGTAGAAGGAAAACATTCCGTAACGTTTAAGCTAGACCTCAGTCGCACCGGACCCAGATAATATGAACGTGTTCACCGTTCAAATTCATTATTTCTAATTAGGTTGCGTTCTTTTGAACGCGTTCATGCACAACACTGATGACATCACTATCTGAATTGAGCAGGTTGAGGCCAGCAGGAGACATG
>NC_137910.1:27655883-27665883 GCF_963457725.1 Sprattus sprattus
AGCCTGAGCCTGAGCCTGCAGGACACATCCAGCAGACTCCTCTTATCTCACTCCAAATAAGTGTGTCAGGCCAGCACGCCAGCGCCTCTCTCCCCCCCTCTCCTCCCCTCTCCTCCCCTCTCCCATTCATTACAGCCTACCTACAAAACACGTCTGAGAGCAGCCCCGAAAAGGGAAAAACCCTTTTTCTCTTAGGCCATGTGTAATTTATGGCCCAACAGCAAAGAGTCCAAAAGTTAGCAGGGAAACCAGGTCAAGTGTGTGGTTCCTGACTGTCAAACAATCACATGGATGTGTACACCTCCTCTGCAACCAACCTCAGTTTACAAAGAGAAGCTTGTGTTGTTTTGATCAACCAAATAATATAAACACGTGGACATTCTCATCTAACAGCATTTCAGAGAGAACAGCACCACAGCGTGAGGTAGTGAAGAGCCAGCACATGTCTGCCAAGGCGGCCCTTTATCAGTGTGTGTGCGAGGGAGGGAGTGCTAGCCTTAAGCCCCCCCCCGGCCCAGAATATGGAAGTAACTCTAGGGACGCTTCCATCTCCTAACGTCTAATTTAACCTGACAGGGGAGGGGAGGAATTCCAGCCTAATCTTTTCCTAAAAGCAGTCATTTACATTCCTGCAAAAGTTCATAAAAGTGAAGGGTTCAGACAGAGGGAGAAAGAAAGATAGAGAGTGAGAGACGGACAGACAGAGACTTATAGATTTGTAAGATTGATAGGTAGATAGTCCACTAGATGGACAAGTACAGAGATGGCCAGATAGAAAAAGAGGTGGGTTCACAGATACACACATTGATAGAATGGTTGATTGATTCATTGATTAATGGATGGATGGATGGATGGATGGATGATGAATTCACAGTCAGTCAGACAGGAGTGGATGTAGAGATGTGGGTGTATTTCCTTGTGTGGAGTGAAGCTGGAGGCTGCTGAGTGGCAGGGCGGGGTGGTGGTGGTGTGATGGGGTGCGGTGGTGGTGTGACAGGGTGGGGTGGTGGTGTGACAGGGTGGGGTGGTGGTGTGACAGGGTGGGGTGGTGGTGGCTGTCAGGCCAGTGTAAACCTAGCCCCTCCAGCAGCCCTCGGCAGGCAGCCTGAGAGCCCTCCCGGAGGCTACCATTGCCTCAGAGGTAAGCTGACAGATTCCACCGCCTCAGATTTCAGCCCAATCCGCCACGCCATGCCAGGGCGCTGAGCATCAGCAACCAAAGCCCACCACCCCTGCCCTGGCCTGCCCACTCACACTGACACAACTCTGGGGCAATCCAGCACCTCGACCAACAGTAACCTTCTGAAGGGGTGTGGGGCTTTTTAAAGCAATTTATATAAATAGCACACTTACAGGAGCAATCAGAGCCAATCAAGGACTTAGTCTTCTAGCAAGTCCATCTGAAGTCCATCTAACACGTTGGCTAACCCAGTCTTCAGCAAAGCAGGCCCTGCTGGTCAAGAGGTTCAACTCCACAAGCACAATAGTGTCCAACAGGAGAAATACAGAAGTAAGTCAACTCTATGTGAGGAGTAAGCCAGTGTCATGTTCATCTCCTAGCTGGAGCCACAGTGTGGTGGAGGGGGGATAAGTGATGTAGGCTACATGTTCTAGTGAGTGTGGTGGAGGGGGATAAGTGATGTAGGCTACATGTTCTAGTGAGTGTGGTGGAGGGGGGATAAGTGATGTAGGCTACATGTTCTAGTGAGTGTGGTGGAGGGGGGATAAGTGATGTAGGCTACATGTTCTAGTGAGTGTGGTGGAGGGGGAATAAGTGATGTAGGCTACATGTTCTAGTGAGTGTGGTGGAGGGGGATAAGTGATGTAGGCTACATGTTCTAGTGAGTGTGGTGGAGGGGGATAAGTGATGTAGGCTACATGTTCTAGTGAGTGTGGTGGAGGGGGTCCTTTGTGTTCTTGAGCACATCAGGGTGCTGGACTGGTAGAGGTGAAATCAGATTAGCCACTAATGGACTGCAAGTAAATACACACTTAGCACATGCTCTGTTGGCCTGGCACACGCCATTTCACTGTGGCACTGGGTCATGGAGTGCACACACACACACACACACACACAACGCCATCCTGGCCATCACACACACACACACACACACACACACACACACACACACACACACACACACACACACACACACACACACACAGCCAACTGAGACCCACTGGAGTCTTTGTCATGCCAGAACAACGACGGGCCAACAGGAGTTGTTGTAGTCTCAGTGGCACAGAGTCCAAATTCATCAGGAGAGACCGAGAGACAGTGAAGCAGTCCAACACGTCTCACACACACCACAGATAGACTGTTCATTTGGTGTGCAGGAAGGAGAGCCAGGAAATGGTAGACTAGCTCTGGTGAGAAGCATGCGTGTTACACAGGAGTGTGAGGCTAGCACTGCTGCTACATGCTGCTGGCTACGGTGCCACCTCCCATTAGACACACACAACCAGACCAACACAACAAGCTGGGCAAGGCTAGCGCTGGTGTTGGGATAGCACTGCGGCTACATCAGACCTGGAGGTGCTGCCCGTACCGCTGGATCCGGTGCCACCTGTCACAGGGCAATCACAACCACAACAGGGTGCACCAACGCAACAAGCTGGGCAGAGGGAGGGGCGTCGATGCCAACTGATACAAACGTGAGCAGCACAATTACAAAACCAATAGCTTGGAAATGAACTAGGTGGAAGACAGGGTTTTTAATTTCACCAGAGAACTGAAGAAATCTGTTTATTTATGCACTACTTTGTTTACTTATTTATTTTTGATCGGTCGATACTTGGGAATTGTGCGTGTGTGTGGCTGTGTGTGTGTGTGTGTGTGTGTGTGTGTGTGTGAGTGTGTGTGTGTGTGTGTGTGTGTGTGTGGCAAAGGCCTCTTCTCACTGAAAAATGAAGGCTTGGTGTCGAAGATGGGAGCAGAGAGCGTTTTTCAATCCCACTAACAGACAGACAGACAGAGAGAGAGAGAGAGAGAGAGAGAGAGAGAGAGAGAGAGAGAGAGAGAGAGAGAGAGAGAGAGAGAGAGAGAGAGAGCAAGTTATAAAAGGGAGATGGAGAGAGGCAGAGAGAGAGAGAGCCAGAGTGAGGGACCATTGTGGCGGCAGTGAAGTGTCAGGTTATCACAAAGGAAAATCAACTTGTGCAGTGTGGCCTGAAATGTGCACACACACACACACACATAGCGACTCCCGACTTGAATCAATCTAGCAGCCTCACGCCTCGCCCCCCCACCCCAACCCCCACCCCTGCCCCCACCTCACCCGCAGATTAAGATTTAAATTGGAGCCCATCTCTGCTGTCACTAAAATGGATATTGTCTCCTTCATACATGAAGAGAGAGATAACCCGCATACACAGCTCTGAACTACAGCGCTCGCCTGTTGCCAGGCTACAGCATCACAGCCCTGCTACGCTAACCTCGCCTGGGAACGCCATCTGAACACCACCTTGAGCAGCAGACACACACACACACACACACACACACACACACACACACACACACACACACACACACACACACACACACACACACACACACACACACACACACACACACACACACACACACACACACACAAACACAAACACACACTCACACAAACATATAACACCAACATGAGCAGCAGGCTCAGCCCGGTTCCTGCATGCCTTCACATGGAAGAACCTAAGTGGACCTGACCCCTCCTGTGTCTACAGAGATTAACTGAGACTGTGTGCCAGTTCACAGGAAGCAGATCCTTGCCCCTCTCACCCTCTTCTCCAGCCCTCCTCTCCACTCCTCCTCTCCCCTCCTCTCTTTCCTCCTCTCTCCTCTTCTCCACCCCTCCTCTCTCTCCTCCTCTCCTCCTCTCCACCCCTCCTCTCTCTCCTCCTCTCCACTCCTCCTCTCTCCTCCTCTCTCCCCCTCTCTCTCCTCCGCTCTCTCCTCCTCTCCACTCCTCATCTCTCTCCTCCCGTCTCTCCTCCTCTCCACTCCTCCTCTCTCTCCTCCTCTCCAGTCCTCCTTTCTCTCCCCCTCTCTCTCCTCCTGTCTCTCCTCCTCTCTCTCCCCCTCTCCACTCCTCCTCTCTCTCCCCCTCTCTCTCCTCCTCTCTTTCCTCCTCTTCTCTCCTCCTCTCCACTCCTCCTCTCTCTCCCCCTCTCTCTCCTCCTCTCTTTCCTCCTCTTCTCTCCTCCTCTCCTGTCCGGCGGCAGGACAACAGACACAAAAACCAATTACTCTCTGGCATGAGTCACCGTGTCCAGCTGCCTTTCCAGAGTTAGAGCACCAGCCCACCCCGGCCTCTGCCTCGGCCTCAGCCCCCCTCTGTGCCCTCCTGACCAGTCACCCCTCGTCCAGCCTCTGCCTCTGCCTTCTCCAGACCACCACATCCTGCCTCTAACTGAGTCAAACCGTGTTGACCACCATAAACTCCAAAACATGAGGTCAGCAAAGCCAGTGCTTACCAAAGACAGAAGTTTTATTCTGTTTTATTTTCAAAATGTTATGTCTTTAACTTATTCATATTCTTACTATTTTGCAAGGTCACTTGCAACACATGCTAGCAATATATAGTGTATACAGAGTCATCTGTTTTGATCCAGCCCTTTATAATAAAGTCTGTATTCACTCTATATTGCTAGCATTAGCCTATAGAAAATATCAAATACAATCATGGCTGAGGTTGTAAAGGGGAGAAGTGTAGGATGCTTAGCTTTTTGTCTGAGAACTCATAACAAAAATAGCTCTGTTTAATTTCAGCCTGAATGGCAAGGTCTTCAACATTTCAATTCTGAGAATTGGAGAACCTTTGCCAGAACAAAAAGAACATCCCTTTAGTATTGAGGAATGAAATGAGCACAACAGGGACAGGGCTTCAGCTGGGATTTCACTGTTTTTGTAGTAGCTCTTTTTTCTGTGTGATACCAGCATTCTTTATTCCTAAAAATAATCACCTCATAAACCTTGATGTCAAGGGCTTTTTTTGTACTATGTGTGAGTATATAGTCTCAAGTATCAGTTCTTAAAAACAATGGTTTTCTTGGCGTTCATCAGAAGCTCTCCCGCGTGGAATGCTTGCTATGTCTGGCAGCCGTGTCTGAACGGACGGAGGTGCTTTCAGCAGCGTTCACGCCACGTTGCTCCTTCTCCTTCTCCTTCTCCTCCTCATCTCCCCCTTGCCTACCTGCACAACCAAACACAGCACATCTTCCACACGCCATTCACACTGACCGCTACAAGCAGCAAGCTCACCAGCGTGAACAAATGAGGAAGAGCGGCTTCATTCTGCCACCTCTTTCTCTTTCAACCCCCCCCCCCCCCCCCCTCCATGAAAATAATTACGTGAGTGAGTGAGTGAGTGGACTCTCTTTTCCGCCTGCTACTGGGGGCCGTCTATGCCGTCTGGCTGTGGAGACGTGGGGGTCTCATCCACTGGGCTCTATTCTCTGGCCCAAAACCAGCCCTCGGCCTCTCTCTCAGATGGCTGTTACTATGGCAACAGGGCTCTTTCAGCACTCGCAAAATAATGAAGACAATGTGTTTTCCATTTATATGAGTTTTTTGGCGCGCCGAAGATATAGAGTGTCCATCTTAACATGTCTTGCACTGCGGATACCTCACAGTACCAAAGGGGAGGGAAGAGAGCAAAGGCTCTCCCCTATGGAGGATTATCGGGGCCAAAACTAAATAAATAAATAACTAAATAAATAAATAAATGAATGGTTAAATACTTGGATAAATACATAATTAGATTTATTTATACCTACATTTATTTATTTATACTTACATATATTTATTTATACTTACATATATTTATTTATACTTACATTTTGTCATACATTTTGTCATACATTTTGTCAAACATTTTGTCATACTTACATTTTGTCATACATTTTGTCATACATTTTGTCATACTTATTGTCATACTTATTGTCATACTTATTGTCCACGGTGTAACTTGCTTGCAGCAAAATAAATCCGTCATCCCCCGTCACCAAGTCAGGGGGCGGGTTAAAGCCTCTGATTGGTGTTACACACCAGGCAGGCTCAACCAGTCGATCAGGCTCGAGGGATACTGAATTTTGGCGTTTATGGATGCCAAGCGCCAGATTTAGTTTAATGAAAGTTATTGAGCATTATTTAAATAAATCAAGATACCAGAATGTCCCAGAAGACATACCCTCAGCTGCTGCGTGAGGCTGCATCCTTAATTTAAGAGGCCCTCAACTCGTCTACTACTAGTAGTATTTCTAGTAGTGTTATGAAATGTTGGGTTTAATGTGGCCTACTGGGTGCACTGGCCGTAGTAGTCGTAGCCAGGTCGTAGCGCTGTCGTTACCCCATCACGTCTATCTCTTCCATAGTTTGCATCAGGCTGCTATTAGAATGTTACGCTGTAGCATGGTTCTTATGTCCTCAGTTTTTGAATCACCAGTGATGAAGAAAGTGTTTTGTCCGTCTCTTCATAAACGGATGACTAAGAGTAAGACCACATTTACACATAGCCGGGTAATTACAGAATAGAGAATATTTCTGCCCTTCCGTTCAAAAATAACGTCGTACACACAAGGTCTTTTTCCAAAAAACTTTCTGTTTACATGAACCCGCATATACGCCCCCAAACGCCATCATAACTATGCTAAACCTGTAGGTTTGCATAAGTAGGCTGCTAATCCATTAAATTGGCTATGAGTCCTAGATATGTCCTTTACGTTTATTTGGCTACAACAGGTAGACAAGATGGAATGTAAAACTCGTAGTCCACTGGTGGAAGTGCAGGGGATACCATTGTTAAAGCCAAGTCACACACTGGGGAAGGGTTGAGAGATTCAGTTATAGGGTTGAAAGAATGCAATCCTGCGTTTGCATTAACGTATAAATGAGCACTACGTTAACAGCATCCATGATCAGTAAACAGTAAATATAGGACACTCACATCACGAATGCATTTTAGGCGCATATGTGACGCAAACTCCGTTTGACCCAGTGCACACGCAAAAACTGAGTTTTCCTGAAATCTCCACTTTGGCCGGAGTCTTTAGAAATGATCGTTTCCCGTGATAAAACCTCCGTTTTTTCTCGTAAATGAAAGGCCAAACCGCATGAAAATATATACGTTTTCCCACCGTATAAACGGGGTCTACGTTCAGTTGAGTTCTGGATTTTAATACGTTTATCAATCTGTAGATTGGGAGAGAAACCCAGACCTCTGACAATAAAAAACAACACAACACCAGGCTTAGGTCTCAATCATGTCTCTCTCCGCTCTGAAGGCCGGAGGACCATCTTTTATAGGGCACAATACTGTAAACATAGTGACAGTCAAGCAGTAATGACGTTACAACAGTCTCAGAGAAAGAGTCTCACAGCTCCCCAACAAATGACAACTCTCAGACTAGAGAGTTAATAGTTGGAGCTCTCCTTTTAGTCATGACAAGGGACGTTTACCCATTACTTTCTCCAGATCCCGAACATCTATACCCCTGACACAGACACAGTCTACTCTTATTAATACCTGATACCACTCTGCTGCATTTGTCGCTTGATAGTGCGCTTGGACACTCGAAAAAGGTTCGCAATATTTTGTATTTTCAGGCCAGAGAGTGCGAAGTGTTCAATTGTGCCAGCCTAAGATCAAACAGAGTACGACCACCTCCAGGATGTATGACCATCACTCAGCCTCATCTGCTACCTGAGGATCGTGAACACATTTTCATCTATGTCTGTGTCAGTCAGGGCCGATACCGTTGATATAATCTCAGCGAAGCCCTCAATATGATTTTAAAAACAATGTGAATTGCAGTTGCCTCCATCTCCTCAGCTACAGCCAACATTTCGACTACTGTAGCATGCAATATTCCATTTATTTAATCCACACCGGGTGCTGCCATCTTGAATTAGTCAAAAGCAGTCAATTCAAGTTGAACCACCAATCAGAGGCTTTAACCCGCCCCCTGACTTGGTGACGGGGGATGACGGATTTATTTTGCTGCAAGCAAGTTACACCGTGGACAATAAGTATGACAATAAGTATGACAATAAGTATGACAAAATGTATGACAAAATGTATGACAAAATGTAAGTATGACAAAATGTTTGACAAAATGTATGACAAAATGTATGACAAAATGTAAGTATAAATAAATATATGTAAGTATAAATAAATATATGTAAGTATAAATAAATAAATGTAGGTATAAATAAATCTAATTATGTATTTATCCAAGTATTTAACCATTCATTTATTTATTTATTTAGTTATTTATTTATTTAGTTTTGGCCCCGATAATCCTCCATACTCCCCTGCCTCAGATACAGGCTGACAGAAAACCTGCTGGAAAACCAAACTGGGGTTTAAAAAGGGCTATTTTCTTATACTGGGGAACAATGTAATTAGCAGGTGGAAAGAGCAGAAGGTGAGTGGCCTAGCGTGTGTTTAACAAAAGGGGTCGGAACCTCTGAACAGCTTTCACACAGATGAAGAGCCTTAGCAAAACATAAAGCTCTCAAAGCACACTCACACTTGCACCGTGTAACACTAATGAAGGGGAAACGACATCAATGTATGAATATATGATATGAACAAACGGTCTGATACTCTATTACACATATACTGCAGACATTTGGAAAGCATAACATGATCTCATTCTATTTGAGGAGCATGATTAAGATGTCAGTATTAGTTTCTTCTGACATGTGCAAACACACTGCGGGACATTGACACTGACGTTCCCAATGTAATGTACATATGCCACACTTAGGCAGACCTGTATGCAGGCTCACCCAAACCTCCACGGAAGGCAAACACGAGCACAGGGTAATGTAAACTCAAACAAAAAAAAAGGCGACAAACTCAAACATTATTTAAAGAGCGTTTCGAAAAGCTAAACATGACTTTCTGACATTTACTCAAGAGAGTGAGAGAGCTTTGGTTCACTCTCTGTCAGGACTCTCATACACGTTTATGTAATGGTTTAGTCAAACAGCCATCCAGCCACCCACCCACCCACCCCTCCACGGGGTGAGAAGTTCCTGCGGCTGAGGCCCAACAGAGCTGAGTCCTGTGTACGCTGGAAAACCCCTCCTGAAGAAGGGGGCCCTCGGCCGCCCCTCCGCCCCTCTCACCCGGGCCCCTGCGCTCAGCGTATGGAAAGAGCGGGAGAGAGAGAGCCTGTTTACAGTGGAAACACTGAGTCTGGGACATTTTCTTCGAGTCCCTTTTCCACTGTTTATGGAGAGTAGGGAGCAACAACACTTCCTGAAAGGAAAGCCAGCTTTCCGAGCCCAAAGCCCGTCCAAGTTTCATAAATCTGGACGGGCGGGGGGGGTGGATAGGGCTGGGTGGGGGTTGCCTGGGAGAAACACAGAGAATCGCATTTTTCCACCCAATGACCAGTGACATAGCATGTGTGCAGTATGAGGGCCCTTACACAAACACACATAAACATAAACACACAAACACACGAGATACAGACAGATTTTGCCACAAAACAACATGAATGCTGAATGCTGACTAGTTCTAATCCATCTATAAATCCAGAAATCTCTGTGTGTCTGTCTGTCTGTGACAGGCGTATCTCCCTGACGGTAGTTACATTAGTTATGAGATTTCACATGTAGCTTACGCATGTCATGAACCTGTGCATCCTTGATTTTGAAGATTTCTGAATTCATAGTTTGCGAGATATTTGTATTTTACAGTTTGCCATAGGCACTACGGTAGGCACTATGGGTAGTGACGCAGTGAGGCACTATGGGTAGTGTAGTAATTCAGAGAAAGAGGTGAAATGCATTTGTGGAGGGCGCCGCCCAGGGTTTGTCGCGTAAATAAATCCAGAAATCTCTGTGTGTCTGTGTCTGTCTGTGACAGGCGTATCTCCCTGATGGTAGTTACGTTAGTAATGAGATTTCGCATGTAGCTTACGCATGTCATGAACCTGTGCATCCTTAATTTTGAAGATTTCTGAATTCATAGTTCGCGAGATAATTTTATTTTACAGT